>NW_028258406.1:16974537-17277777 GCF_053883595.1 Heterocephalus glaber | reverse complement strand
GGATTTTACTGGCAAAGAAACAACGTTGAGCATCAGTGGAATGGATTAGAAGATGCAGAAACAACTCCAGACACGCTCAGCCACCTCATCTTCGACAAAGGAGCCAACCATCCTTACTAGAGGAAACATCGCCTCTTTAATAAATGGTGCTGGAAAAACTGTATTTCAACCTGCCAAAGATTAAAACTAGACCCATATCTATCACCATGCCCTAAACTGAGATCGAGGTGGATTAAAGATCTAGATATTAAAACAGAAACACTAAACTTGCTGGAAGAGAAGTTAGGTAGAACTGTCGAAGACATTGGCATAGGAAAAGACTTTGTGAACAAATCATCAGTAGCACGGGAACTAGTACAAAGAATAAACAACTGGGATCTCATCTTATTAAAAAGCTTCTGTACTGCAAGAGAAACCACCAACAGAGCTAAGAGCCAACATATAACATGGAAAAAACTTTTCCAGCTGTTCCTCAGACAAAGGACTACTATGTAGAATATATAAAGAACTTAAAAAAAGAAGACTCCCCAAATATAAAGACCCATTTCAAAATTGGGCAATGATGAATGTAACTGCACTGTGTACCTAAAATGCACCAATAAACAATGTAAAAAATGATTCCATTGTATAGATGAATCACACTAGTCCCCTAAAAGCATGATTCAAATTCAATTTATCACAACTGTATCAACCCTGAGTGTGACCACTGGTGCTGATATGTCTCCTTGACTGTTCTGAGAAATTCCTAGCAGATGAGGAAAGCATACTTCAAGGTGTTTCCAGAAATGACTGACATTTGGGTAGCAAATTGAGAGGGGTGACCCATCCCGATTGTGGGTGGCATCATTCACTGGGCTTGGTTGGAATGAAGTAGAAGAAAGAGGAAGTCTGCTGCATTTAAACTGCATTCTCTTTGAACTTGTGCTTCTTTTTCCGATGCTGTCACTTGTGATCAACAGCCTTCCAATGTCTACAGTGACTCTTGAGGGAGCTGCCAGGCCTCTGATCTGGTGCTGCATCCTTGATGCCTCTAGTTCCATGGCTTCCAGCTTCTTGGGCTGATCAACTACTGGATTTTCTTGTTATCCTTCTGCAGATGGGCATTTTAGATTCTCCTGTCTTGTCCCTATAAGCCTAGCTAATATATTAATATACATGAATAAAATATATACATATATAATTCAAATATATATGTTTTTCAAATATATATGTTCCTCTAGAGAACCTCAAGAGATACAGTGAGTAACTGCATAAAGTACATATTCTTTGCTAATTCATCAGTCCAGAAATTGCTGTGTCTGTAACAACTCTGTACCTTGATCAGTGGCAGATGGCATGACTTCTCTCAAATTCTTTTAATCAGTCATTGTGTATTTATTATTCAATTCAGCCGAGGTAGCAAATGTATAGTTACATTTCCTCGTGTTGCAAGGAAAAACCCATAAGATATTTTATGACAATAAGAGGGATTTGGCTAACAAAAGCACAACAAAGAAATGAAACATGTTGAAACTGATATTAACAGATTTAAACATAAAACAACTTCCCATGGAAATACTGACACTGCTATCCTACAGATAGTCCAGGTTGTAGCGAGAGGGACTCACTGAAGGTAAAATGTACTGATAGAAATAAGGCAAGAGGTTGAGACTAAAATGATGAAAATGTCCAGAGAAAGTGACACTGGTGAAAATCTTCATGTTATCAGGACAATCAAGATGTACATCCCGATATTGATAACACAAAGGATAAAATAACAAAAACTGATACAAATATAGATGAGTATGACAATTTACCAAGGCCAACTTCAAGCATACATTATAACAAAATGAAGGACCCTTGATGAGGATATTTTTTTCCCACAAACAAATAAAATGTTTTGTTTTGTTTTGTTTTAACAGTGCTGAAGATGGAAGTCAGAGCTTTATGTATGGCATGCCTTCTCCCACTGAGCTATATCCCAGCCCTAAAATATTATACTTTTATTGCTTAATGCTTTAAATTATATTGCACTAAACATTAATTAGTTTTACATTTTTACTTTCCTACATGTTTATAACAGACATTGTTTTTAATGATTCGACAAAACTTTTTTAAAGTCATAGAATGTTTTTAATTTCTTTATTGACTGAAACCACTGCATGGTTTAAGCTTTCATGTTTCATTTTCACAGTTCCAAACTACTATTCAAAATACAAGTACAAGATCTGTGTACATGACACTCGTTGCTGCAACATTTACTAAAATGGAGGCAGCAAAAAAAAAAAAGGAAAAAGTAAAAAAA
Source organism: Heterocephalus glaber (assembly GCF_053883595.1). Lineage (NCBI taxonomy): Eukaryota > Metazoa > Chordata > Mammalia > Rodentia > Bathyergidae > Heterocephalus > Heterocephalus glaber. The sequence goes on along the minus strand of NW_028258406.1, from coordinate 17,275,493 downwards.
GCAAACAATGGAACTAGAAGAAAACTCTAACTGTGACACTTGTCCATTTTGCAGTCTTCACGTTTTCACTACTCAGTTGGATATTTCTCCAATGTAAAGATGCTAGTAATACCCACTAACAGCACGGCTCTGAGGATTAAAGAGACAAAGAAATAGGAGCAGTGAATTCTAAAACAAGCTACAAATATTAGTTGTTATTAAAGAGCACAAGACTTGGAGAGGATTCATTTATTGTCCTTTCATTCATATTCACATTCTAAAACAGGACATTTAGTACCACAATATACTCACTCAGAGAAGTAAACCTTGAACAAAAGGTTTTCAAACAGTATTTTAGCAAACAGCACAAAGAATTTAAAAACAAATCATTCTTGGAACATCTCAAATCCTAGGACAACGTCTCTTGTCTGGTAGTTGAATTCAACTGGCAGTTGAATTACTTCCAGATGTAAACTTAATTCCTACAATGCAATTTGAATCCTACATCTTTTGGAGTCTACATCTTTTCCCAAATAATATCTCACTATTTCATTAATGAATCATTTCACTAACTCAGTAAACCACGGCTTCAGTGAACTAATGCTAATTATATGTGATGAATGTCATCATATTGTATACCTAAAATGTCTATGAGTCAGTTTTGGAAGCAATGAGTGAGCCAGGTCCTAAGAATAATTTACAAACAGGTACTAAATCTTACTAACTTAATATCAAGACCATGAAGTTGGTATGAAAAACAAACAAGTTCTTATAATAGGCCCCGTTCTTGGTTAAGTAATGAAATCTGCTTTAGTGCTCATCACTTTTCATGCCTTAATTTCATGGTTTATATTCAGTGTTAATTCCATATAGAAACTACAAATGATGAGAGAGAGGGAGAGAGAGAGAGAGAGAGAGAGAGAGAGAGAGAGAGAGAGAGAGAGAGAGAACATGATTCCCAAATATCTGGATCTTTAAATATCTAGCTACTTTCACCACAGCCTCAGAAGGCAGATGAAAATGAGATAAATGAATAGTCATACCACTGTCTGGGTGTTTGACCCTAGGCCCTATTTGAACCCTATGTTGTCATCTAAACTGGATGCTTTTCCAACCCTACCAGAAGCAAACCAAATGGCTTTGTATTTTTTTTACTCAGACTTTCCATCTGATCTTGGTCTCGGAGCCTTATCTTGTCACTCTGAAATTGCCTTAGGAAGGTACAAGGAAAAGATATATCAAGAAAAACAGCTTTTGAATCTAAAACCCAGAAGAGAACTCACTTATGCTACCCATCCATATTGTCTTTCCCTCCGCTCCAAATTCAGACCTGGTAAGTCTCAGAAAGCAGAGTCCATAGCCTCTAATGTCACCTAAGCAAGCAACACACTAGCCTTTTTCACAAGCCAAGAGAGTTGCAAGAGCCAGTCTGAAAGGAAGATGCCACAAATGGGGAGAAAACTAGAAGATCCCAGAAAGAAAGGAAAACCACAAAGACAAAAGAGCTCCACTCTGCATCCCAGAGCCTTATTATTCTTCACCATTTCACAACCTCTCTCTTTGAGGGTGGAGCACAGGACAGCAAAGAAGCAATTCTTTAACTACCAGCAGCTTACAGCAATGTTTCTTTGTTCCATATAGGATATAGCCAAAGTAACCAGCCCTTCACACAGAATTTTGTCTAAATGCCTGCCTATTTTTCATAAGAAATTGAGATTCTCTAGTTAGCACCTTTATTTTTCCATCATAGAATCCACATTTTTCCTGAAAACTTTTCAAGCAGAAAGAATAGCCTAACCAGAAAAATATTCTACAGTTCTCAGTCAGGATGATGGTTTTCAAATTTTAATAATTTAGTATGGAAATTCTCAACCAACGTTATCGAAGTAGGGAGAATAGCAAAATGAATCCCCATGAAATCTACCCAACTTAGTCAATTATACTAGGGGTCAGCAAACATTTTCTGCAAAGGATCATATAGTAAACATTTCTTTTACAGACCATATGGTCCCTGTCACGAAGTCCTTAACTCTGCTGTTGTGTGAATGCAGCCACGGGCAACATATAAACAAATGAGTGTGGCTGTGTTCCAATAAAATTTTATTTACAAAAAGTATATCCTTGACTCCCACAAACAATCACTCTTCTGATTTCTATCTTCATGGATAAAATTTTCCTGTGCCTGAATGTCATAATAATGTACTCTTTTGCTTCTTTTACTGAGCCTAAATTTAAGATTTTTTTCTATGTATACCGCAGTGGCTCATTCCTTTTATTTTTGAGGGGTATACCATTATATGAAAATAACATGTTATTTTATTTATCTATTTCTCTTCTGATAGACATATTGGGTTGTTTCCAAGATTTTTGCTATTTATAAATAAAACTATACTTGACATTCCTTAATACATATTTTTGTAGAAATAAGAATTTCCTGGGAGTGGAGTTGATAAGTCATAAGACAGATGTATGATTAGTTAAAAGTGACTACTAATATGGTTATGCCACTTTACACTTCTTCCAGCAGTATATATGGGATCCAGTTATTCTGTATTCTTAAAAACTCTTGGCATCAGTCTTTTTAAATTTTAGCCTTTCTCATGATAGAAATATATCTAGTGATATTTCTTTGTAATTGATGTTACCATTTCTTTGATGAATAATATGTATATGCATAAGCATTTTTTAATTATGGTCCACCGAATACATGACTTTTAGTAAAGTTTCTAAGACACCTGCCCAATTTTAATTGGGTTGCCTTTCAACTTTTATCTTTCTTTGTATTACTGGGGAGAGAACTTAGGGCCTTCACAATGAGCTACTTCCCCAGCTCTTTTTTAATTTATTTCGAAGCAGGGTCACTAAGTTGCACAGGATGGACTTGAACTCGTGATCCTTCCTCCTCAGCCTCCCAGAAGCTTTTAACTGTTGATTTAATTAGAGATTTAGGATTTACAAATTTGAGTCTCTTATCAGGTATATATCTGTAAAGTATTTTCCCTTACTATAACTTCATTTTTAAAATAAACTTTTCAGAGAAGTTGTAGGTTTACAGAAAAATTGCACAGAAGGTACAGAGAGTTTTCATATACCCTCTTCCACTCACCTACCTCTAAACCCCACAGACAAATTTTTCTATTATTAACATCTTGTGTGGTACATTTTTTTTTTTGGCAATCAATGAACCAATATTGGTACATTATCCTTAACTTACAGGGCATAGCTTATTTACAGTTCATGTTTTATATTGTACAATTCTATGGATTATAAAAAAAGGCATAATGTCATATATCCATCATTACAGTATCATACAGAATAGTTTCCTTAATCTAAAACACCCTGTACTCCATTTATTTATCTCCACTGCCTCCCCTCCCCTAAGGCCTAGCAACCACCACCTTTGTTACTGTCTGTATAGATTTGCCTTCTCTGAAATGTCATAATTAGAATTATAAAATATGTAGCCTTTTCAGACTGACTTTTCTCATTCTGCAATATCCATTCTACCATCCTCCATGCCTTTTCATATTTAACAGCTTATTTCTTTTTGTTACTGAATAATAGTTCATTAAATGGATATACTACAGTTTGTTATAAATATTTACCTGATGTTTTGTTTCCTTCCAAATCCTGAATCAGAGCCTGTGCCTCTGGACTGAGACCTCCACAAACCCTTTTCAGCTTCCCTCATTCCTTAAGTGAGACAGTTCACTAGTATTACACCGTATGCATGGTGGGACTTGCTTCAGTGATGATGGAAATTTAAACTGAGGCAAGAGCACAAATTCACAAGTAAAAAGCTTTAATTAAGAAGGAAGGCAAAGCAGGGAAGGGACATCAACTTGAGGGGAAGAAAAACTAAAGACACCAAAACTCTTATAAGAAAATCAGACTCTCCCATTAACAAAAGAATAGGACTAGCTTTTAAAGGCTTTCATTGGTGTGGGCTAGAATCTGGTAATTTTCCATTGGGCCATGAACATGAAATTTTTAAGACTTTCTTTGTACTCTAGGGAACTGATGGTCATTCTCATACTTGCAGACATCAAAGAACCTCACCACCACCCCATGTTGCAGTACACCTGGTTTTCATGACAAAAATAATAAAATAAGAGGAGGGAACATTACATACATTATTAACAAGGGACAATAGAGAAAATACATGTTTTCACTTTAGTGGGCAAAAGGTCATGGATTAAGGTCTGAGAATCTAGATGTCTTCTCCCCATGAGAGACTCTGTCCCATTTTAAGTGGAGCCTTTAGGTTAGTATTCCCTATTCTCCACATGGATTATGCTTCATTAAAATATAAGCAGCCTGGGCTGTGGAAGGGGAGGGGAAGAGGACGTAAAGAGGATCAAGATGCTGTATGTATAGGCACGAATCCCCCTCGATGAATGTACATATACTAAATTAAAAAGAGAAAAAACAACAGGCCTTTGTATTTTTAAATTTTATTATATATGTTTTTGATAAATAATAATTATATTTGTTTTGGGGAATTGCGATAGGTAGATGATAGATGACAGATAGATAGATATCATGTTTATCCCCCATCCGTAGTCCTTTTCCAGATCCCTTTCTCCATCTCCAAAACATTTATCTGCCTGTTTCCTATTATCTCACCTTCCTTTTTCCCTTTAAATTATTTAGATTTTGTGTTTCTCATATAAGAGAAACCATACAATATTTAATCTTCTGTGTCAGATACTATATGTTTCATTTTATATTAGAATCTCCAGATCCATCTCTTTTCTTGCAAATAACTCAAGTTTATCCCTTTTTATAGGTGAGTGATACTTCATTGTTTATAAATACCAAATTATCTTTATCACTATTTTTTTTTTGGTACTGGGGATTGAATTTGGGACCTTGCGCTTGTGAAGCAGGCAGCGGAACCACTGAGCTAAATCCCCAGACCCCAAATTCTCTTTATCCATTCATCTGTTAATGGACATCTACACTGCTTTCAAAATTCGGCTATTGGGAATTGCACTGCTATAAACAATGAGTATGCATGTATCACTACAATGATGATATTAGTGCTTTTGGGAAGATACTCGTGAAATGTATAGCTGGAGCAAAAGAAATTTCTACTTTAGGTCTTTTGAGAAATCTCCACACTGATTTCCACAGGTGTTGTACTAATTTACATTCCCATCACCAGTGAGAAAAGGTTCATTTCCCTCATCTTCCTCATATTTGTTGTTTTTGGAGTCCTTGATGGTAGCTCTTCTTACTGGAGTAAAAATGAAATCTTAGTGTTAGTTTTATTTACATTTTTCTAATAGCCAAATATGCTGAGCATTTTTTCTTTACTAGTTAGGTTTTTTTTTTTTCTTTCGGAGAAGTGTTTGTTCATTTCATTTGCCCATTTTTGGATTAGGTATTTTATTTTGGGGCATTCTAATTTTTTTAAGTTCTTTATATAGTCTAGATATTAGTCCTCTATCAAAGGAGTGAGTACCTGGCAATTTTTTCCCATTTTGTAGATTTTCTCAATTCTTCTGTTTCCTTTCCTGTACTGAAGCTTTTCAATTTGATATATTCTTATTTCTTGATTATTGGAATTATTTCTTATACAATTAGGTTCTCTTCAGGATATCTTACCTATGCCTCTGTCTTCCACAGTTTTACCTATTTTATCATCAACAAATTCATCATTCTGTTTTTATCTAGGCCTTCGATCCATTTTAATTTTAGTACATTGTGAGTGATTTGGGTCTAGTTCTATGTATTCTTCTCGTGTAGATAACCAATTTTCCCAGCATCTTTTGTAAAAGAGACTTTATTTTTCTCCAATGTTTGTTTTTAGCATCATTGTCAAAGATCAGATGCCTAAAGGTACATGGGGTTTTTCTGTCTTACGTTCTGCTCCATTGGTCAAAATGTTCGTTTTTGTACCACTGTCATATTGTTTCTATTACAATAGCTTCATAGTAGAATTCAAAATCAAGGATTGTGATGCCCCCTACTTTGCTCATGTTGCTCAGCATTTCTTTAGCTATTCTGTATGTCTGCTGGTTCCATATAAATTTTAGTATTGTTTTTTCCTAGTTCTGTGACAAACGCTCTTGGTATTTTAATTGGAATTGTATTAAATCTACATATCCTTTTTTGTAATATGGCCATTTTGACTATCTTGATTCTGCCAGTTCTGAAATAGGGGATGTCTTTCCTTTCCATTTTCTAATGTCCACTTCAATCTTTGTTTTCAGAATACTTCATTATAGAGGTCTTTTATCCCCTAACTTAGATTGATATATATATATATATATATTTATATGTATGTTTATATATACATATATATATATATATATATTTCCTTTGAAGCTACTGTGAATGGGATCATTTTCCTGATTTCTTTCTCAGTAGGTTCATTATTGGTATGTAGGAATACTATTGATTGTTGTGTATGGATTTTGTATCCTATCAATTTGCTGAATTTATTAGCTGTGTCTTCTTATGGAGAATTTTTGGGGTCTTCTATGTGAAAGATTGTGTAATTTACATGTAAAAATAGTTTGACTTACCCTTGTCTTGTTCCTGATGTTAGAGAGAATGCTTTCAGTTTCCCCATCTAGTAAAATTTTGACTGAGTTTATAATAAATGGTTTTTATCAATTTGAAGTACCATCCTTCTATACTATTTTAATCAGGTTTTTGTCACTAATAGGTATTTAATTTTGTCCAAAGATTTTCTGCATTTATTGCATTTATTGAAATGGTCATCTGATTTTTATTCTTAATTATGTTTATGTGACATATCATGTTTACTATTTTACATATGTTATACTATCTTTTCTCCAGTAGGATGACTTAACTTGATCACAATGTATAATCTTTTTCATAACTTGTTGCATCATCTTTGCAAATATCTTGTTAAGAGTTTTTGCATTTAAGTTCACTAGACATTGGCTTGTAGTTTTCTTTTTTGTGTAGTCCTTGTTCAGTCTGGGTAAGTCAGTCTTCAACGAATGGGTTTAGTAGTGTTCTTTCCTTTTCAATTGCATAGAAGAGTTTAATTATTGGCATTAGTTCTCTGAAGTTCTGGTAATATTCAGTGACGAATTTATCAGTTCTTGGACTTTTCATAGCTTGCAGACTCTTTATTACTGCTTAAATTTTATTGGTTGCTATTGATTTATTCAAAGTTTGTTTTTTATCTTCTTAGTTCAATTTTCATAAGTCACATACATCTAAAAATTTATCCAATTCTTCCAGATTCTAATATATTAGAATATAAATTCTAAAAATAGTTTCTTATAATCTTCTGGATTAAAGTAATATCTCTTGTCATTTTGCCTTCTTCATTTCTAGTTGTATTGATAAGGGCTTTTTCTTTTCTTCCTTTAGTTCAGATAAGGGTTCATTGATCAGATTTATCATTTCAAAGAACTAATTCTTTAATTAATTGAAACTTTGAATTTTTAGTCTAAATTTCATTGATTTCCTCTCTGATATTTAATTTCTTTCCTTCTACAAGTTTTGGATTTAGATTGCTGTTTTGCTAGTAACCTGACATGCATCATTAGGTGATCTATTTTATAATGCTCTATTTTTCTAATGTAGGCACCTATGGCTATAACTTTTCTCTTACAAATTTTCATTGTTTTTGCAGGTTTTGATATGTTTTACTGCCCTTGTCACTTGATTCTAGGAACTTTCTTCTGTGACTCATTGATTATTCAGGAATGTATTATTTAATCTTTATATTTTTGTGTAATTTTTATGGTTTATTTTTCTATTGATTTCCAACTTCACTACATTGTGATCTGATAGGATGCAAAGGAGTTCTTCAACTTTTTGCATTTATTTAAACATGATTTATGGCCTAAGTTGTGGTCTATTTTAGGTAAATTTCCATGAGCTGCTAAGAAGAATGTGTATTCTGCTGTTGTTGGATGAAACACTCTATAGATATCTGTTAGGTACTTTTGTTTAATGGTGTGGTTCAACACATAATTTTGTTGAATGCTTTTCTGACATGTTTGTGAGTCAGGTGTCAGAGTCACACACAATGATTTTATTAGTATGTGATCTGTCTTTTATGTCATGGAGTTTATGTTTTATGAAATCAAGTGTGCTATAATTCAGTGTATGTGTGTTTATGATTGTTATCTCTTCCTGGCAAACAGTTCCTTTTACCAATATTTAATGACCTTCTTTGTCTTTTCTGATCAGTCTTGTTTTAAAGCCTACACTATATGAAATGAATATAGCTACTCCTGCTTGCCTTCAGGCTCAGATTGAATGGAGCATCATTTTCCATACTTTCATTTTCAGTGTAAATGTCTTTATATGTGAGTTGTGTCTTGCACAGGCAGTGTATAGTTGGGTTGTGTTGTTTGATCCAATCTGCCATTCTTTGTCTTTTGATGAGGGAGTTAAGAGCATTCACATTGAGCTTTACTGATGATTCCTGTCATTTTGTTGTTTTTTTCAGTGCTGATTCCTTTAATTTTTCTTTTGTCCAATTATTCTCTCAGATAGATGTATTCTTTAGTGTCTTTGATGATGTAGGCTCACTGTCTCTCTTTAGAATTCCCTCAAGTATTTTTCTGAAATGCTGATTTGGACGTCATCAATTTCTTTGGATTTTCTGTGGTGTGGAATGTTTTTATTTCTCCATCAGTTTGGAGGGAGGGTTTGTTTGCTTTTCTTTTTGTTTGCTAGTTATTGAGGGTCTCCCTATGTACTTCATGCTGGCCTCAAACTCACTATATAGCCTAGGCTGGCCTCAAACTCATGGCAATCCTCCTGCCTCAGCCTCTTGAGTGGTAGGATTATAAGTGTATGCCACCACACCTGGCTCTTCATCAATTTGGAAGCATAATTTTGCAGGCTACAGTAATCTGTGTTGGCAACTGTTTTTCATTTTAAAAACTTCACTCCAACCTTTCATGTTCTTTAAAGATTGTGTTAGAAAGCTGCTTTTATTTTAATAAGCTTGCCTTTAGAAGTTATTTTGTATTTTTTTCTCATGACTTTTAATATTTTTCTCTTTGTTCCTAACTTCTGGAATTTTGACTGTGACTGTCGTAGAGAGGTTCTTTTCTGATCATGTCTACTGTTGGTTGTAAAAGCCTCATTTACCTAAATATCCATTTCAATCTTTACATTTGAAAATTTTTCTGCAATGATTTTGCTGAATAAATTTTATACCATTAGTGTTCTTCTCCATTCCTTTTTTGGTTCCTATAATTCTTTGGTTAGTTCCTTTAGAGTCCTCTAGGAGCTCTTGAATCAACTTTTCATAATTTCCTTTTATTTTAGTGGACTGAGAATTCGATCTACTATGTCATTCTTGTTAATAGTCCTGAAATTCTTCTGCTTGATTATGTCTATTGACAAGGCTTTCAAGTGTGTTTTTTATTGCCAGGATTTACTTTGATTATTTTTTCATAACCTCAAATTATTTACTAAAGTGGTCATTTATATTTTGCCTTGTTTTCTTTACTTCACTCATCTTTTTGTTTTCTTTAAGCTCATTGAACATTTTATTAATTAAATCCATTATCTGCTTATTTCTCTTTGACATAATTGAACATCTTATGTATTTGATTATTTGTTTCTCTATGGTCTCTTCAAGAATTTTAACCATTTTTTCAGTTCTTTAAATGAAATTTTCTCCCCTTCTGTGTCCATCAGATCAGCTTTTGGGGAGTTTTGAATATTTTAAGGTTTCTTATTGCCTTGTTTCTCATGATTTTTGTGGTTTTGGGTTGAATGTATATTAGTATATCATTTAGAGCTCATTCAGCACATTTTCTTCTTTTTCAAAAACCCAGGTATATAAAGGACTACTAATCATAGAGGAAAAGATGGGAGAGAACAGATAATGAAAGAAAAAAAGAATTTAAAAAATAACCAGAAGGAGAGAAATTGAGAAAAACAGGAGGCTAAAGAGAAACAAGAGCAGACAAACTAAAGAGAAGATGTAGTTTTGATATTTTTATACCAGTAAAGAGGGGGATAGGAAGAGAGAGTTTGAGAGGATAAGTGTGGAGGCAGAGGGAGAGGAGTAAAGGGGTACTTATAAGTAGAAAGTAGAAAAGCTTTCTGGAGAGTATATTCAACTTGTAAACTGTATTAGAAGATGTAAGCAATGACCTTTGGTACGGGAAAATCTGTAAGGTTAATGCAAGGCACTGTGAAAGCACAGAAAATAGTTAGTACTCATATACAATCAATCATAAATGTATGCCTCTCATATTCACTCTGGAAAAAAAGAAAAGTTAAAATTTTTTTAAATTTTATTTTATTGATACATTTTAGGTGTACAGTATAATGACATTCATCATTGAAAATTTGCACCTTTACATAGTCTCTCTTGCTTCTTGTTTTTCCCCCTTCCCTGCCCTCCCTTCAACCCCTCCGTCTCTCCCTGTTTACAAAGGCTTTGCTTCTATTTTTTCATTTCCTCATATTAATTCCATTCCCTCCTTTAAGTTTTTATAACAGTTTTATATACAAGAAAAGAAGGGGGAGGGTAGGAATACTTGTAAGAGCAGAAGAGGAAAAAGAATTAAATGAAGTACTTTAAGTGGACAGTGAAGAAGAATACAAGGAGACTGATTCCAATTAATAGAGACCCTAATTTTAGACATCCTATGAAACAAACTTTGACAAGAGAAACCTAACGTAAGACACTGACCCGGTAGTATTTAGATTAATCAATTTATGTATAAAAGAAGAGTAGATAAAAAAGGAGAGGAAAAAAGAAAAGAAAAAAATTAAATGTGAGGAGAATCCAAGAGATGGGAGCAGGTATGAAGGGGAAAATGAGCAAGGTAAGGAGAGGATGATACTATAGATAGAACATGAGAGGAGAGATGAGATTGTGTCTGTCCTTTGAACAGTCATGCAAAGTTAGATAACATCCAGAAACAACCTTTGAAGTGGGCATATGTGACATTACTACACAGAATATTTTTAAAGCAACAGCAAAAAATGTGTACACCTAGCTATAACCGTACACACACACACATATATATATATACACAAAGGCCAGCAGCTCAAAATATCAAACAAGAAAAAGAAAGAAGAAACACGCACACAAAAACACAAAACCAAAAAGAAATCCAAAGGGCCCTGGAGTTCTCGGGGTGTGGGTGTACTCCTTGCCCTGACAGGTAGACACCACCTTAATGTTATGCTCCTGGCTGAGATCCTACCACAGGATTGGCTCCATCCTGTTCACCTGTCATTTTCCTGCCCTGTCCCTTTTCAATTATGTTCCAGTTTCCCCAGCCTTTCTCTAGCTGGTGACTTCAGTGGTCTTCTATGGTAAAAAGAGACCATAGCCCTATGCCTGTGCATCATTCTGATGGCTTTTCTCTGCCACTTTTTCCTACTTGTGCTTTGTGGGTTTCAATCTGACCCAGGACTTTAGTGATTTCTGGGGGCTGGGAAGAAATAGCCTCCACAGGAGCTGATTCAGGTTGTTTTCCACCCCCTGTATTTCCACATCACAGCTGTTCAGCTTCACAGAGACCCTTTCCAGCCTGAGGATTCAGTGGTGTTTAGAGCTCTGAGGAAGAAAGCCCTTTTTTGTGGAATTCAGTAGAGTTTGGAAAGCAGTGGAAGGGAGCTCACATGGACACAGAACTTAGCACTTATGGGGTTGTAGGAGAGTCCCTGGTCTGCCCTGGTCCCACTGGTCACAGCCGCTACAAGCTTCTGCAGTTCTCACTGTCACAGATCCCTCAGTGCCTGGTGCAGGTCCCTAACCAGAATCATGCCCTTTATTTCTCTCTGTCCTATGTTAGTCACCATCTTCTGAGTGACTCTTGGGCTTGCATTTTCCTTACTGTCTGATCTGAGGAGGCCATCTCTTTTGCATATCTTGCTCAGTGGGGCCTATCTTCCAGTGGGAGGAGAGTTAGGACAGATGGGCAATGAGTGGTGGCTGATAAACTGGGCTCTTATCTGCAGCCCAGGAGCTGCTGCTACATTTGGCTTCTTTCTTCAGGGTGAGATGAACTCTTCCAAACATGGTGTGTTCACTGGACCTCAACTCCAAGTAGAGCTGGATCAAGAAACAGCACTATACTGTTAAGTACACTGGTTACTGGATTTTATCTGATAGGCTTCTTCTTCAAATTGACTCCTTTGGTTGGGTTTTTGTTTGCCCCTGTACCTGAGTTTCTGTGGACCTTGGTGAGCATCTCACCAGTTTCTCATGAGTTATGGTGCCTACAAGGATAGAATGTTGGCTGTATTTCAAAATGGCTAGTCCCCCTACGCCCACCCCCACCCTCCACCAGATCCAGGAGAGGATTTTTTTCTCTTATGGTGACAAGGTAGTGAAGCTCCTGGATGTATAACTCACAAAAATACAGACACACCTAAAATTCTATTCTCAGCAGGTTTTGTCTCTTGAGTTTTAATTATTTCCAACAATTACTCAATTACCCATTCAGCATTCCTCCAGTGAAATTTTCTCCTCCTGGTACACTGTGATTATCTTTAACTGTCTGTTTCTTTGCTTCAAGGAAGCTATTTGCTCTGTGATCTCAGTGATCTGACAGAACTGAGAAGAGTTTTTGATTTTCAGTGTGTTTATTTTTTCTTGTTGTGAGGATGGTAGTGACAACCTTCAGGCTTTTCACATACTGGACTAGAATTAGGAAGTTTGTAACTTGCTTTTTAATTAACAATGCCTCTTGAAGAAAAGAAGGCTTATTTTGTTAACTCCAGTTTAATTTTCAAATTCTTTTTTGGTTACAATATTTGGAGTATTTTTTTACAATAAAACTTTTGCCTATCTCCAATGTGCTATGTTTTTCTGGACAGGTAATTCCTCCCAAACAGCTCAATTTACAATTTTTAACTACATAATAGTGCCGAGGTGATATCCACTCAGGAGAAACTGTTCTTCAAATTTTCCATTTTATCTATTTTGGGGCTGGTGATATGCAGAATATTTTCACAATGCTGGCAGTGTCAGCTAATGGCAACTCCCAGTCAACCACCATGCAATAACAAACAGAAACAAACAAATGATACTCCACAGTTTACTGAGTTATGATGGTGAGTAGGTCTATTAAATATATTTTATATGATATTTTCAATGTGCAATAAGTTTGTTGGTATATTATGCTATTGAAAGTCAAGGCCCATCCACCAGTGTTTTATGCAGAAATTTCATATTTATATCTAAGACTATACTCCATGGCATGATAATTTTTGTATATCATATGTAGTATATACATCAAGATTTAGTGGGGTTGATTTCCTACAGAGTTATTCAGTTAGCTTTATACCACTTATTAAAGAAGTTATGCTTTCTTCATTGAATTACATTGATGCCGTTATCAAATATAAGACTATATTCTGTTGCATTAATCTTTCTATCTTTACTGTTGAACCTTATTCTCTTGATAACTCTATAGTTAATCTTAAAATCAGGTAATGCAAAGTCTTGCAACTTTATCTCCTTTTGCTTTTCTGGAACATTTCTTTTAGCATACAGATTATAGTATCAACTTGAAAATTTCTACAAAAACTTTTCTGTATTTGTGATTGAAATTTCAGTGACTGTATAATTTATTTGGAGAAAAATATTAAATCTTCAAACCCATATGCATGATGTATCTCTTCATCTATTTTTTACTCTTAAAATTATTTTCAACAAATGTATAAGACATTTTTAGTAAGAAAATGTTATATTTCTAGATATTTATAGCTTTGTGGACTTTTGTAAGATGTAGTTATTTTTTTCAAGTTGCTTTTGCTAGTAAATAAAATATAATTATTTTTCACATGATTTTTATATTCTGAGAACTTTCTGGTCTAAAAACTTATTATAGTTTTTTTAGATTTTTAAGTATTTTCTGTGTAGTTTAACTACAATGTACCTGATTGTTAGGGTTTGGAACTTAAATGTCCTAAAAGAGCTCCTGAATTGAAGGCTTGGTGCCCAGTGTGGCAGGGTTCAGAAATGCATACTTTTGGAAAGTGACTGGAATATGAGGGCTCTAAGTTCATCAGAGCATTAATCCATTGATGGAATTATAACTCAATGGCATTATTGGGAAATAATGGAAACTTTAAGATTTAAGGCCTTTATGGAGGAAAGGAGGTGCCTGGGCATGCATTCTCAAAGGTTATATTTTGTTCCTAGCCCTTTCTTTTCTCTGCTTCCTACCTCCATGATGTAAGCAGTTTTGTTCTACCACATATTCATTATATGAAGTTCTGCCTCACCACAAGTCCAGAAACAACAAGGCCAAATGACCATGGACTGAAACTTCTGAAACTGTAAGACACACACACACACACACACACACACACACACACACACACATGAACAAGAAAACAAACCCTGTCCTTCTTTATGTTGACTTTCTTAGGTATTTTCTCATAGCAATGGAAACCTAATACAATGATTTCAGCATATTTATCTTGTTTGGGATATATTTAGCTTGATATAATTGTGAATTTATATTTTCACCAATTTTGTAAAGTTCTCAGTTGATATTCTTTCCAGTATTTTTTGGTCTCTCTCATTTTTTTATTCTTTCCTGGGATTTCTAAATTCTGCATTGTTCAATTTACATATGCCTTGATATACTATCTCACTGCTATCTGACATTTTCCTCTCTTTCAGTCTTTTTCCTTCATATGGTTCATTTTGTGTAGATTGTATTAGGTAGTTTTTACTTCACTTGTAGTTTCTTCAGCAGAATTTGCCCTGCCTTAAAACTATATATTTTCTATTTTTGATATTTGCTTTATGTATCCAGGAATTTTATGTGATTCATTAGTATTTTTCATTTTTATGCCAATATTCCTTCTTTCTTGACCTATTCTTTCCATATTTGCCTATAAATTATTAGAGATATTTTATAATATTTTTTAAAGTTCTTATTTGTTCAGTTCTACTATCAGATTCATCTGTGAAGTGGTTTCTTCCTTTGTCTTCTCCTGTCTAGAGCCCTGTTATGGCTTCTGTCCAGAAGTCCCTTCAAAGCCTCATGCAGTCTCATAGGTGGAGCTTTTTCAGAAGGGGCTGGATCTAGAGTGTGTGATGCTGGGATTGGTTGGTGCAATGCTAGAATCAAGGGCATTAGGATTAAGGGTATGGGTGCTACCAGCCCTAAGTAGCCTGGATAAGATATAAAAGCAGTAGAAAGAGCAGTGTCATCCCTTGCCTTCTGACTACCATGAACTGTTTCTCCTCCTGTGATCCCTGCCTGCCATGTTATTCTTTCTTGAAGTCAGCTTATTATGGACTGAAACCTCTACAGACTGTGAGCTGCAATAACCCTTTCCTACTTAAACTTTGTGTGTTGGGTATTTTGTCTCAGCAATGCGAAAATTCACTGAGACAGGCTCTATTAAATTTGGGCGCTATATTTTTGCTTTTCATGCTAAGTAATTTTTTTGCCTGGCAGACATTATGTATAGAAAAACAGTGGAGACTAGGAAATGTTGTATTGCTTCATTTCCCCTAAACAGCAGGAGTTCCTTCCTATGTCTGGTGGTTAAGATGAGAAGAAAAAGTGGGTTTCTCTGAGTGGTGATTTGATCAGTGATTGAGCTTCTGGCTTTTAACCACTAACAGTTTACCTCCACTGTCACTCAGGCAGCACATCCATTGACATATTGACTATTCCAAGCTATTCAGGCAGGTGTCATTTCAATCAGTCAATTCTTATTTCCACAAGATATACTCGTACATCCGTTTGTTTCTTTTATATTGACTTTTTTTGCATACTTTTTTATTTAGAATGTTGTATTCCTAATCACCTTTCATGTTTGTTTCTAGTGAAATCTAATAAATTCTGTTTACTTTCTTTTAGTAATTCATGTTTATTTTATTTGTGAACAAATAACCTATAATTTTGTGCTACAATCTATAAAAACTCTCATCATAAATACATTAGATATAATTTTTATATTTCTCCAGAACTCACTGATATTCTTATATAATTCAAAATAGACACATTTAGGATACTGAATACTGAATAAGAAGGAAGTGCCAAAAGACCTGCAAAAGAAAAACTGGAAAAGGGAAAAATGATAGCATATCAGAGAGGAAAAGTCTGTGTTATGAAGTGGAAAGACAAAAAAAGTCATCTCCTTACTGTCAGCTATTCATAATACAGAAATGATAGAACTCTGAAAGAAGAAATGAAACTAAAATATTCTAATAGTGGTCAATGATTGTAATAATTCTATGAGCAGTGTTGACAGAGCTTACCCACATCTAACAAGCTATCCTGTAATCAAAGGCAAGGGAAAAATATTATTATAAAATATTTATGCACCTTCTGGACCAACCAATATGGAACTCATTTGCTGTGTATTCAAAACAAGGAGGCTCAAAAAGTCATTTGCAATTTGGATTAGGTCTGATAGACCAAATAATCGAAAAATACAGAATAGTGGAATGCCAGCCATTTGTGTTGTGTATTGAATGTTTTAAGATACGGTCTACCATATACAGAAAAATTATTGAATAAATCTGATAAAATTGTCATTTTCTATTTCCCATTATCTTATAAACATTAATGAAAAATTATACAATTTTTGGTTATCTTATATTTAAATAATTGGACTAGTAAGTGGTTAAGAGGTTGAATTTAAGCCTGCTTAACCTAACCCCCAGCCTCCAGCCCAGCCAGTCCTGCAATCACCAGTAGAATACTGCAGCTTCCCCTGCCACTCAGTCTTGTTTTCACTGCCCCTGGGTCCCACCTCTACTGCTCACTGAGGACTTCATTTTGAAGAGTATGAGCACTTAAAATGGCTCTCACCAAATGTTTTACAGTTTTCAATAAGAAAGTCTTAGATTCATTCCTAGATAGTTCTAGATTTTATGCTTTTGTAAACGGTTTTCTCCTACCAATCTCTGCTTCCTCCTGTCTATCTTTCATAGGTAGTCTTATAGAAATATATACAATTTTAATATTATCTAGATTTTTCCTGGTGCTACAATGAAAATATAATCTGTCTTTTTATATCTTCAACTATAGATGTCAGCTTTCATATATTTCCAGTATTATTTTAATTGCAAAAACTACGTCATTTTACTTATAAACACTTCGAAAGGCATCTCTAACTGATTAGGATGTCTATTTAACATTACTGCCAAACATTTTTACACCTTAAATAAATTAACTATAATTCATTAACATTATTTTATACCCAATTCATATTTAAATTTTCTTACTTTTAAAAAAATATTCTCTTCCATTGATTTATTTAAATGAATATCCAAAAAAGGATTAATAAATCACATTTTTTGTTTCTTAGGAATTAAAAAATTTATAATATTCACTATTTCCTCCTTCTTAGCTGGAATGCTTTTCTAAAGAATATGTTTCATCAAAACATTTATTTCTCCTGAAAAACAGCATAAGTGTTCCTAAAATCATTGCATTATGGGATTTTGTCTCATAAACACAACTAGCATTATGGAATGATGCTGAACATGAACTTAATTTCATAAGTTATAAAATATAAGTAAATAAACCCAATTTAATACAGTACAGCTTAAAATTTAAATACCTAATAAAGAAATGTTATAGTAAACAATGAACTTAACCTTGATAGTAGACATGAATCTTATTTGTTAAACTGTTTTAACTTTTAATTTATGGAGAAGAGGTTGGAAAAAGATCATCATTTTTAGAATAAACTGTAACAAACCAAAAGCTATAAATTATTGTTTCTCTGTCATTTTTCTACATTGACCTAACACAGAAATTTAGATTTTGATGTTTTAACCAGTTTTTTCCTTTCAGAAAGCAGCAGCTTGTACATGGCAATGAGATTCACCTAAGTGACATCCCACTGCCTTCTGCATTCTGGTCCTTTCCTTACAGTCCATGGCAAGTGCGTCAATCTCAAAGAAAGAACATGGTGATTGTTATGTGTTAAGATCCATTGTTTCCTTCACAGCATTGTCCTCTGGTGTACAATGTGAATTCCTTTAGGTATATAGCCTCTTATAATAACATATTCTCTTATTGATTTCAAAACACTTTATTATTTGAAGGTTGTCCTCAATATACAAAGTTTTCTCTTTTAATTTATTGCTTGTATTCTTTTATCCAGGTTACTTATTCAAATTTTAGATTCTGTATTATACAGCTTCTAAACTCAGGAGTTGGACATGGTACACAGTTGGAAGGCAGTGAGCATAAGTAATTGCAGAGATAGAAAATGACATGAGTGTGTACATTCTGTGTATTCTTCTCCAGGCACTATGATCTTCCAAGATCCAATTACTGCATTGCCTATAGTGGCTAAAATTCAGTACTGGAAGATATTCACTATGTGAAACATTACATATATTCTGATTTTACATTTTGATGATTGCCTTAATCTGTTTGGACTCCTATAACAAAAATATCATTATCTATGGTGCTTATAAATAAAAATTTATTTCCCACATTTCTCAAAACTAAGAGTTTTAAGATTAAGATGTCAGTAGATTCAGTGTCTGAAGAGGGCTTACTTCCAGTTCCATAGAATGGCACCTTCTCACTGTATCCTCATATGGTAGAAGGAACAAGGCAACTCTCTTGGACCCTTATAAGGACAATAATTCCATGATCATTTCCAAAGGCCTCATCTCCTAATGCCATCACTTGTGGGTTGAGATTTCAGCATATAAATTTATTGGAAGACACAAATATTCAGACAATACTGATGATTCTCTTTTATCAACTGTGTACAAAAAATTCATTACAGATAAGCATCATACAAAAGGGACTATATTTGGTACAGGAAAGACAGGATAAAACCTTAATTCCTTCTCTCTATTGACCACTTTTCAGAGTAATAGTTAGGTGCCCCAGTGATGTCCAATGCTGTCCTGATAGCCATTTTTTATATTTTAGTATTAATAATAATTCATAGATTTTCATATATTTTATGTGTTTTAATTAGTTGTAGTTATTATGTTCAAATCATCTTGTTGTGAAACAGGGACAGTCCCTTTTAGTTCTTTCTGTGTACTGTTGAAATAACACCATTAATTTTTTTAAATTCTTTTATTGGTACATTTTAGATATATAATACATTTACATTTATCATTGGGTGCTTGTGCCTGTATATGATGTATCTTGGTTTTTGTTTTTTTCCCATTACCTGTGTGCCCTTCACCCCCTCAACCCTTCCCTATTTACATAGATTTCATTTCCATTTTTTTTTTCTTTACTCAAAATTTTTCCTTTCCCTTCTTTCCTTTCCACTTCCCCTCCCACCACCCCTACACCTTTGGACCTTCTCCTATTTCATATTATCAATTATTCATTTTAATTATTTTAATCCTTATTTACACTTTCAGTTTCTCATACTAGAGAAACTATTTGGTATTTACACATATGTGTCCTATTTATTTCACTTAAGAATATGGCCTCAATATCCATCCATTTCGCTATAAATGTCTCTAGTTTCTCATTCTTTATGGCTGAGTATTACTCCATTTAAAAAAAAAAAAACCCACATCTTCTTTATCCAGTTTCCAGTTGATGGGTACTTGGGCGTTTCCAAGCTTTAGCTATTACAAACTGTGGCGCTATAAACATGGGTGCACATGTATCACTGTGGTATGATTCTTTTAATTCTTTGGGGAAGATACCCTGCAGGGGAATAGCTGGGTCAAATAGGACCTCTAGCTCTAGTTCCTTGAGGTATTGCCATACTGATTTCCACAGTGGTTGCACCAGTCTGCACTCCCACCAACAATGGAGAAGGGTTCCTTTCTCCCCACACCCTTGCCAGCATTTGTTATTGATTGATTTCATGATAGCAGCCATTTTTACTGGGGTGAGGTGGAATCTCAGCATTGTTTTTATCTGTATCTCTCAAATGACCAGTGATGTTGAACATTTTTCATATATTTATTTGCTATTTTTACTTCTTTGTGTGAGAAATGTCTGTTCATTTCAGATGCCCATTTTTGAATTGGGTCTTTGAATTTGGGGGTGTGTGATTTTTTTTTCAGTTCTTTATATATTCTAGATAGTAGTTCTTTGTCTGAGGTACAGATGCTAAAATTTTTTTCCCAAATTGTAGTTTGTCTCTTAGCTCTGTTGGTGGTTTCTCTTGCAGTGCAGAAGCTTTTTAATGAGATGAGATCCCAGTTGTTGATTCTTTGTGTTAGTTCTCATAACACCATTAATTTTTGTAAACAGTTTTTCCTTTCTGTAATAAGATACTTCAGAATGATTTTGCTCATTTTTCACCTTTGATGGTGAACTGAAGTAATTTTTAAAGGAGATCTGCTTTCTTGTAATAAAAAATGTATTAGGAACCACACTCTGGGAATAAAGATGCTCACTGATAGGGAGCTGTTATTGCCTCTATTCTCTTTTAGTGGAAAGAGTCAGGAAATGTGTATAAAAAAGAAAGTTTACTGCTATTTTTATTGGAAATTTAAGAACACATCACTTTTACTTGACTTCCTCATTTTTTACTTTTATCTTTTTTCTTTTATTCTGAAAATTTTTAGCTCCTTAAGGTCTTAAGTTGTCTATTTTTTGTATGATATCATTTCTATGTAGTTTGTAAATAACAATATGAATTATTACTAATGATAACTGAATACAGTTTATGAGATAATGATTCTTTTGTTAATGAAATAAATCTCACCTAGGGTGTATAACAGCAATACTATACTGAAACTTATTTGAAATAATTATTTTCTGTGTGTTTATGTCAACTTGACATAAAGTAAATTAGGTTGTTGAGTTTGTTTCCTTTCTGTTCTTGTTGGTTTTTTTCAAGTTCTAGAGATTGCTTTTTCTCTTTCAGTCTTTTTTAATTATATAAAAACTTCTACAAGTTTTTAGAAAGAAAACTAAATGATAGGGAGTCTTTACTGAAGCCTCACAATCATCTTTGTTTCCCCGACCTGACTAACTTTTTCCCATTGGGGTAAACCTTTGTTGAATTTTGGCATTATTTTCCCCTGTGTTTTAAAAATATAAGTACAAAGGCATACACACACAAACACACATGCAAATTCCTTTCCTATTTCTTACACTTAAACAGCACCCTATGAATATTGGTCTTCATCTTCCTTGTTTTAGCTTAACTTTTGCAGATGAAACTATATTAGTATATCAGTACCCTATTCATCCATTCTATTACCTTCACAGTACTTCAGCAGATAAGTTAACTATACAAATTTTAAAAATCTGGTTCCCTATTAGTGGTCACTGGAATGACTATTATAAATCATGCTGCTATGAACAGCCTTGTGCAAAGGGCATTGAGTATTTTGCTGATGATATAGATTTCGAGTAAGCAAAGGATAAATTAATATATGTACATTATTTGCGAATTGATAACTCCAGAGAATGACATTGAAGTGTTTTAACTGCTACTGAGTTCTGTCATTGGACCTGAATCTTTTCATGTTCCTTATTATCAAAGGTCAGACTAAGTTAAATTAACAAAGGTACTTAAAGATGAAACTAAATTTTGTGGGAGACTGAAATGACTGTAACTATGTAAGTTTTGTTCTTGAAATGCTTAAATGAAAATCTCAAATATAAATATCAGATACACTATAACCTAGTGTTGGTTCTCATGGCATTCAATAGAGGTGCTATAGACATTCATAAATTACAGCTGTGTCAAGACAAACCTGGCCTTGGGATGAGGCTTAAAGAAAATGCTAGATTTGGATCTGTGAAGAAGAAATTCTGGAGGAGAAACAAGTCCAGAGACAGAAATGAAAGCTGTGTAAGTGTAAATCTTGGAATAAGGTGAAAAATAGAAGTCATACAAACCCACAGAGTAAAGCTAACTGACAAAGTGCCTTGAAAGTAACACTGAGAAACATGTGAGCTTAAAATGAACCATTAATTTATAACTTTTCTATCATGTTTGTATATCTACTACTTTGCTAATTGTCTGGTAGGCATTAAAAAATGTTTGTTAAACCAGCATCAAAAATTCTGGATTGAATGTATTTTTAGCACATACATTTACTTTCATTCAAAGTTTCCTCTAAGACAACAGTAAGAGAATGGAACAGAATACAGTGACAAATTTTGATAGATAATAAATAGCTGATAAAGAAATCTCTTTTCTGCTGCCAATACTACTAGGAAGGGCTAAGTTACTCAATAACGGTCAATAATAAGGGAAGCCAAGAAATCCCTGATTAATGTCTACAATCAGAATAACAGAATTTCCAGAAGTTGACAGCACCAGTTACTTTCCAAGTGGAAACAACGAGGGATAGGAGAGTAGTCACAGTCTGTTTAAAAATGGCAGCTCTAAATCTTTCTCCATACTCAAGTTATCCAGCACCTTTGAAAAAGAATAAAGCAGATGATTTTTGGATGGGAAGGGGTCAAAATGTGCAGACCCACACCATCTTTACCCTTCAGGTCCTTCTCCTGACTCTAAGCAGTCAAAAGGTAAGGCAACTTCACCAGTAGAGAAGCCCAGGAAATTGGTTGGCCAGAGACTACAGCTAAACCAATATAAACCAGACATTATTATTACTCAATACCAGGAGGTTAGCAATCATCAAGAGAGTCTATGGGCAGCCACCCTGCCCTCCAGTCTATCTATCCATGGTGTAATATATGACTAATTGATAATGACAAGAACATCCCAAGGATATAATGACCTTTGTTCTTGAGATTTGCAGGCACTGAGAAATATCTCATGTCTGGGCACTAAGGATCAGATGTGCAGCATCCAGCCCTCCTGCTGTGGGAAGATGCCCACCAGTCTAGAAACACCACAAACCACCCTAAATCAGCTTCCTGGAAAAATGGGCTGTGAGACAACAGTTCCCTATCTCCTTCTGTGCCCTGCTTTTCAAATAAGTCACCTTCCTTGTCTCAACACCTTTTCTCTCTACTTAAATGGCTCTCCTTAGTCAAATAGTGGGATTTGGTAATGGTAACGCAAAGAGTTTTAAAGGGAAATCCATTAGTTCCGAGCTTTCAAAAAGATTTTATTTTCCAAGTATTAAAAATAAATAGCCAAGAATTAGGAGATTTGTGAACACAGTCTCTAACATGAAAGAAACCAAAAGAAACATGTAGTTATAGTGCACCTGGCAGAAAGAGACTCTTTGAAGGGAAATAATTTCAAACTATCACTAATATCTTCACAGAATAAAAATGAATGTCATTAAAAAAGAATTCAATCCACAGTACCACAAAAAAAACGAAATACAAAAAACACAAAAGAGCTCTTACAAATTAGAGATATTGCAAAAGAAATCAAAAATCCTATGAAAGATTTAAATGATAAAATCAAAGGAACTTAACATGAAATTAGACAAGACAGGGAAAATACCAAAGAGAAGGAGCAAGATTATTTGAAGACTAGATTAAAAGGTCTAATATTTAAACAAAGGGATTGCAGATAGATAACAGAAAACGACAGATAAATCATCAAAAACTAATTCGTGAAAATTTTCCATTAACAAATGACAAAACCCTCTAAGTTAAAAGGATTCATTAAGAAACCACCAGAGAGATGAAAGTAAACACTCACAAAACCACATCATCTTAATATTTCAGCATATTAGAACACTGAGGAAAAAATGAGAAGGTAAAAGATTTGGGAGAGGGAAAGAGAATATTGCATACAATGGTCAGAGGTCTGATCAATTTCTGACTTCTCAACAATGTGGAAAGTCAAAAGCAGGGTAAAATGCCAAACACTTCTGAAAGGAAATAATCTCCAGCTATGTCATGTCTCTAGAATTACCCCCCAAGTTTGGTGATTTGCTAGTAGAATTTACAGAACTTTGGTGTATTTAGTGTTACATTTTATAACAGGAAAAGACACAAACCAAAAGTAGCAAAGAGAAAGGTGAATGGGGTGAAGTCCTAAAGGTTCAAGCTTCCAAGAGTTCTTTCACAGCGGAGTCATACTTGATATGTTTAACTCTTCCATCAAAGAACTGTGACATCAACTGTAAAATGTTATCTACCAGAGAAGCTTATTAGAGATTGCTGCCCATGTTTTTGTTTTAAAATTGGGGACCCTCTGCCTAGCATGTACCAAAACTCCAGATTCCTAAAAGGAAAGCAGGTGTTCAGTATAAACTATACTGTTTGCACAAACACTTAAGGATAGTAAAGTATAAAGTACTCTTACCATTCAGGGAATGTTTATATGAGTGTAGGAAACTGTTTACAGCTCAAGTTCTCAGACAACAGTCAAGGGACTACCTTGCAAGTGCTTCTAAGGGCAGCATTATCAGGCTTACTATGTTAACTCCTTTCTACACCTGATGTAGTATAGAAGAAATAAAGATAGGTATAAAGGAAACAAGGAAAACCATGATTTTAAAGTTATAATTTTAATAAAACTATAACTTCCGTCAAAAAAATCCATAAAAATAAAGGAGCCTGGGCCATTCATTTTTACCTGTAAATGGCCTTTTTAGCTGTAAGTGGGCTGTCCCTAAAATGGGCCTTACTTTTGTAGATAGGTTACCTTCTATCACAAGCGTTGGCTATAACCTATGAATGAGCCATCACCCTTCCCTATAGCAAGGTCCATTACCTTTCATCTGCAAATTAAATCCCCCTTTTCTATGGATTCACAAGTGCTACAGATTTCTACCCCCAAATCCTCATAAGTATACTCAGCTCAAGGCCACATGTGTACTTTTTGCATGTGTGCTTTAAAAATTCTCCATAAGAAACCTCTTTATGCCTCTTACAGCATATCCTGAAAATTCTTTTTCTGTGATACAGATCAGTGAACCTGAAACTTGCTCCATGAGTAGGGTGAGTCAAGGTTCTCCGTCCCTGCTCAGGGGACCCCTTGGACCCTATTTGGTGACAAGCTAACCATTTTTTATCAGTCAAATTATCAATCAGATGTGAACATGAAATGGCATTTTCAGAAATTAAAGATCTCAAATAAATTTACATTTTATATATTCTTTCTTAGGAAAGTACTTGAAAAATATACTTTACTAAAATGGAGCAAACCAAATAAAAACTGGGAACACAGCAAAGAGACATGCACAGAGAAGAAAGGAAATGGAATTCTTATCATTTGCATGAAAGACTTCATCAAAATAACAGCCCAGGCCAAATATAAACAATAGCCAGTTCACAAAGGAGCAGATCCAAAGGCTTGGGGAGAAATTTCTTGAGAAGTATCATTGTTAGAAGGTTTGCTGGTCTGAATAGATGAATCTTATTTATATGCCAAGGCACTTGGTGTTCAATTAGTAACAAATTTATAGAACTATAAGCAAGCAAAAATCAAGACAATTATTAACTTTATGGAAAACAAAAATTGAGTCTTGGAAGTCAAGGTAACCACAGAAAAATACTGTTAAGGAAATATGCAAAGTACATTTTACAGTATATGTATTAGAGCACTATTTGTGGTTTTCTTTTTTTTTTTCTTAAGTTCTTTTATTGGTACATCTTAGGTACCTGTACATGATGTGTCTTGGTTCTTATTTTTTCCCCATTACCTGTGCACCCTTCACCCCCTCCACCATAACCTATTTACATAGACTTCATTTCCATTTTTTTTCTTTTCTCATAATTTTTCCTTTCCCTTGTTCCCTTTACCCTTCCCATCCCATCACCCCTACCTGTTTGGACTTTTCTTCCTTTTTCAAATTATCAATTATTCATTTTAATCATTTTAACCCTTATTTACACTTTCAGTTTCTCATACTAGAGAAACTATTCAGTATTTACACGTTTGTCCTATTTATTTCACTTGAGAGTATGGCCTCAATATCCATCCATTTCGCTATAGATGACTGGTTTCTCATTCTTTATGGCTGAGTAGTAGTCCATTTTATATTAAAAAAAAAACACATCTTCTTTATCCAATTTCCAGTTGATGGGCACTTGGGCTGTTTCCAAGCTTTAGCTATTACAAATTGTGGTGCTGTAAACATGGGTGCACATATATCACTGTGGTATGATTCTTTGAATTCTTTTGGGAAGATACCCAGTAGGGGAATAGCTGGGTCAAATGGGACCTCTAGCCCTAGCTCCTTGAGGTGTCTCCATACTGATTTCCACAGTGGTTGCACCAGTCTGCACTCCCACCAACAATGGAGAAGGGTTCCTTTCTCCCCACACCCCTGCCAGCATTTGTTATTGGTTGTTTTCTTGATAGCACCCATTCTTTCTGGGGTGAGGTGGAATCTCAGCATTGTTTGTATCTGCATCTCTCAAATAATCAGTGATGTTGAACATTTTTCATATATTTATTTGCTGCTTTTACTTCTTTGAGAAATGTCTGTTCATTTCAGAGGCTCATTTTTGAATTGGGTCTTTGAATTTTGGGGGGTCTGACTTTTTTCAGTTCTTTATGTATTCTAGATAGTAGTCCTTTGTCTGAGGTACAGATGCTAAAATTTTTTTCCCAAATTGTAGTTTGTCTCTTAGCTCTGTTGGTGGTTTCTTTTGCAGTGCAGAAGCTTTTTAATGAGATGAGATCCCACTTGTTGATTCTTTGTGCTAGTTCCCGTGCTACTGATGTTTTGTTCATAAAGTCTTTTTCTATGCCAATGTCTACTTCAACTTATGTTCCAGCAAGTTTAGTGTTTCTGTTTTAACATTTAGATCTTTAATCCACTTTCATCTTAGTTTAGTGCAAGGTGATAGGTATGGGTCTAGTTTTACTCTTTGGCAGGTTGAAATCCAGTTTTTAAAACACCATTTACTAAAGAGGCTATCTTTTGTCCAGTAAGGGTGTTTGGCTCCTTTGTCAAAGATGAGCTGGTTGAGTATGTCTGGAGTTGATTCTGCATCTTCTAATCTATTCCACTGATCCTCAGGTCTGTTCTTTTGCCAGTACCATGCTGATTTTTATCATAGTAGCTTTGTAGTATAGTTTCAAGTTGGGGATTGTGGTACCCCTGCCATGTCTCTGTTGTCTAGAATTGTTTTCCTATTCTAGGTCTCTTCTGGTTCCAAATTAATTTTTAGATAGTTTTCTCTAGTTCTGTGAAGTATATTGTTGGAATTTCAATCATCATTGCATTAAATCTATACAGTAGTTTTGGAAGTATGGCCATTTTCACTACATTGATTCTTCCTACCCAGGAACAAGGGATGTCTTTCCATTTTCTTGTATTCTCTTCAATCTCTTTTTTCAGAGTGCTGTAGTTTTCAGCGTAGATGTCTGTTGCTTCCTTTGTTAGATTGATTCCTAGATATTTCATTCTTTTGGATGCAATTGTAAAAGGAATTGTTTCCCTAATTTCTCCCTCAGTGAGTATGTTATTTGTGTACAAGAAGGCTATTGTTTTGTGAGTGTTGACCTTGTATCCAGCTACTCTACTGAATCTATCAATTAAGTCTAGAAGTCTTTTGGTGGAGTTTTTTGAGTCTTCTATGTAAAGTATCATATTGTCAGCAAATAATGACAGTTTAACTTCTTCCTTTCTTATCTTTATTCCTTTTATTTCTTTCTCTTTTCTAACTGCTGTGGCTAATGTTTCCAGAACTATATTGAACAGGAGTGGTGATAGTGGGCATCTTTGTCTTGTTCCTGATTTTAGCATGAAGGTTTTCAGTTTTTGACCATTTAGTATGCTGTTGGCTGTTGGTTTTTTATAGATAGCCTTAATCAGGTTGACATAAAGACCTTCTATTCCAATTTTCTGCAGGGTTTTTTATCATGACTGGGTGTTGGATTTTGTCAAATGCCTTTTCTGTATCTATTGAAATGATCATATGGCTTTTGTCCTTGACTCTATTTATATAGTGTATTACATTTATTGATTTACGAATGTTAAACAATCCTTTCATCACTATTGTAAATCCGAGTTGGTCAGGGTGTATGATCTTCTTGATGACCCTCTGTATTCTGTTTGCCAGTATCCTGTTGAGGATTTTTGCATCTATGTTCATTAGGGAGATTGGCCTATAGTTCTCTTTTTGGGTTGGGTCTTTCCCTGGTTTTGGAATCACAGTAACACTTGCTTCCCCAGAATGAATTTGGAAGCCTTGCTTCCCTTTCAATTTCCTTGATGAGTTTAAAATATAATTGCAATAGTTCCTATTTAAATGTCTTATAGAATTCAGCAGTGAAGCCATCAGGTCCTGGGCATTTCTTTGTTGGTAAATTTTTTATTACATTTTCAATTTCACTCATTTTAATTGGGGTGTTTAGAATTTCTATATCTTCTTCATTTAACTTTGGCAATTTGTATGTATCTAGGAATCTGCCCATTTCTTCTGTGTTTTCCATTTCATTAGAGTACAGGTTCTCGAAGTAGGTATTGATGATCCTCTGGATTTCTGCTGGTTCTGTTGTGACTTCACCTGTTTCATTCTTAATTGCATGTATTTGTCCCTTTTCTTTCCTTTTTTTGATAAAGTTGGCTAAGGGCTTGTCAATTTTGTTTATTCTTTCAAAAAACCAACTCTGATTCATTGATTTTTTTGTATTGTTCATTTAGTCTCCATTGCATTGATTTCTGCTGTGATTTTTATAATTTCCTCTCTTGCATGAGCTTTGGATTTGTTATGCTTTTCTTTTTCTAGGAGCTTGAGGTTCTGCATTAGGTTACTTATTTGAGTTCTCTCTGTTTTCCTAATATGGGCATTCACTGCTATGAATTTCCCATGTAGAACTGCTGTCATTGTGTCCCATAGATTCCTGTATGTTGTACTGGCATTTTCATTTACTTATAGAAACTGTTTAATTTCTTCTTTAATTTCCTCTGTGACCCATTGGTTGTTCAGGAGGGTGTTATTTAGTTTCCATTTGTTTGTGGGTGTTTTGTGGTTTCTTATGTTATTGATCTCCAATTTTATTGCACTATGGTCTGATAATATACAGGGGGTGACTTCAATTCTTTCACATTTACTTAGACATGTCTATGAGCTAGCATGTGATCTATTCTGGAGAATGACACTCATGCAGCTGAAATTAATGTGTATTCTGATTTTGTGGGGTGAAACTCTCTGTAATATCTATTAAGTCCATTTGTTCAATAACTTGGTTCAGTTCTAGAATTTTGTTGTTAATTTTTTCTCTAGACAATCTGTCTATTTGTGATAGTGGGGTATTGAGGTCCTCCACTACAATTGTGTTACTGCTTATTTGGTTTTTCATGTCCATTAATATTTGTTTTGTATAGTTGGGGGCATTCATATTTGGTGCATATTATTAATAATTGTTATGTCTTCCTCTTGGATTGTTCCCTTCACAAGGATGTAGTGACCATGTTTGTCTCTCTTAATTAGTTTTTGTTTGAAATCTACTTTGTCTGCAAATAAGATTGCTACCCCTGCTTTTTTCTGGTTTTCTGTTGCATGAGAACTGTTTTCCGTTCTTTTACTTTCAGTCTATGAATTTCTTTTTGAGTTAGGTGTGTTTCTTGAACACAGCATATTGTAGACTTTTGCTTCTTAATCCATTCTGCCAGTCTATTTCTTTTGATTGGTGAACTGAGACCATTACAATTGATGGTTATAATTGATAGATATTGATTCATCCTTGTCATGATGTTTTACTTTTGTTGGCTGTTTTATTTATTTTTCCCTCTTTCCCTTTAGTTTCTTACCTCTCCTGGTGGCTTCCCTCTGTTGGGTCTCATAGAGTTATGACCATTGCTTTTTTCTAGGATATTGTTTTAAATTGCTTGTAATGCTTGGTTGGTGTTCATGAAATTTCTCAGGATTTATTTGTCATGGAAGTATCTAATTTCCCCATCAATTTTGAAAAATCATTTTGCAGGATACAACGGTCTAGGTTGGAAGTTATTTTCTTTTAGGGCTTGAAATGCTTCTCTCCAGGCTCTCCTTGACTTGAGGGTTTGTGTTGAGAAGTCTGCTGTGATTCTGATGGGCTTTCCTTTGTAGGTGATTTGTTTCTTTTCTCTAACTGCTTGTAGGATTTTGTTCTTCTGTTGGGTTTCTGGGATCTTGATTATTATATGTCTAGGTGTAGATTTTTTTTTGATCATGGCTAGTTGGAGTTCAGTATGCCTCACTTATCTGTGTGTCCAGTTCTCTACCTCTGTCTGGGAAGTTTTCCACTATTACTTCTGTGAACAGTTTTTTTTTTAATGTCGATTTTACTTTCTCCTGTTTTTTCATGAACTCCTATCAGTCTTATAATATTCTTCTTTACATAGTCTAGCAGCTGTTGAATTGATTTCTCATGGCCCCTTACTATTTTTAAGAAATCTGTTTTCATGGTCCTTAACCGTGATTCTGTCTTCTATATTGATATTCTATCTTCAGATTCCCTTAATCTGCTGTGGATACTTTCAATGGAGCTTTTAGTCTCCTGAATATCTGTTTGAATCTGTTTCATGGATTCCATTTCTTTCTTATGTTGGGTGATCAAGGTTTCCATTTCTTGGCTATGCTGGGCATTCATGGCTTCCAACATGTTTCTGAGCTCATCTTTTTTTTTTATGTGTTTCTGCTGTAGAGCCTCTAATCATGTCTTTCACTCTGCTCACCATCTCTGTAGTTATGTGGGAGATTATTTCTGCTTTGAATTTTTCTAGAGCCTCATTCATCTGTTTTGTTACTTCCTGTGCTGTCAGTTCAGGGTGTCCAGGTGGTTGATTATGGGACTTTTCCATCTCATTTCCCCTGGGATTTACCCTTGGTGGGGTGGAAGTCTGAGTTTTTGCCTTGCTTAAATGTCTTCTCATTTTTGTTTTTGGTACTGTCCTTGGATTAATTCCTGAGTTGATACTTTGAAGTTGCTTATTGTAAGTTTCTTTGTTGCTTTTATTTATAACCCTTATGGAATGATTTCTTCTCAAAGGTGTCTTTCAGATATAGCTGGTCTTTAGGTTTTGAGTCTCTAATGGCTCTGAGGCTGTCTCATTTTCATTATACCAAGAAGGACAACTGATTGGATCAATCACAACACCTTAGCCCAAGGGATACAATTAGCAACACCATAGCATAAAGTATACCTTAGAATATGACAATTTGTGAAAGTTATTAATCTATCACCTTTAACTGTGTGAATTAAATCAAAATCGAGGACCAACCCAACACATGTTTATAGTGAATAAAATTTTCAATATAGCAACTTTACCCTTCAGGATGGGGAGTTAGAAGGAGTTGGGGAGGGAGGGATAGGTAGGTAGAAGGATAGGGGAAGGTTAGCAGTGAGGCCAGAGGACAAGGGGAGAGAAGGAAAAAGAGAAGAAAAGAAAAAGAAGAAATCCAAATTAGGGCCAGAACAGGAACAAAAAGGGAGATGAAGAACAATGTGGGACACCAAGAGAGTGAGTGTGAGAGAGATGGAATGGAAAGAGAAAAGAAAGAAGAAGGAAAAAAGAAGAAGAGAAAAACAAAAATTTGCAAAGAGTAGGAAAAAAATTAAAAATAGAAAACAACCAAACCAATAATATTAATTTTGGAAATAAAAAATAAAAATGAAAATGAAGGGCCTCCTTCAGGGTATGTCTCTGTCAAAATAGACAACGTGGGCAGCAGTGTGCAGATATAAGTCAATGAGTCTCAGCAAGCCAGTTGCAGAACCATGTGATTCAGGCAGATTTCTGACTGTAAGTCCGAGGTTGAGCTCCCTGTCCTCCCCTCAGGCTGAACTTTGCAAGGCTGTACTGCAGGTTCCACCTGTCCTTCCCCTGAAGATAGTCCAGGTTCCGATGGGAGGTGATGATCCCTCCAACTTACCCAGTACGGTGGCCTGGTGGTCTGGTGAACCCTGTGTCTTTGTAGTGTGGATCCAGGTTGCAGTACATCCAAGAGGCCAAAGGATTGGGGAGTGGGGAGGTGGGGGGTTCCTTCAGGCACCTGTGTGGCTAAGTGGATTGCTGCCATGGGCACAAGCTGGATGGGGCAGGGGTTCCCTGTGACCCAGCACCTCTCTCAGGCATCCTCATGTCCATTTGTGGTTTTCTTAAAAGAGTATCCTGACACAGACACACTTATACATGTATAGATCATATCTGGTAAACTAGTCCAGAATATTAGTCTCAGGTAGGCACAGTGGTGCACACTTCTAGTCCCAGCTACTCAGAAGGCTCAAAAAGGAGATCACTTGAGCTCACAAGTCAAGACCAGCCTAGGGAACATAGTGAGACCCCATTTCAGGAAAATAAATCAGTTTAAAAATATTTAATGAAATAAAATAAAATAAAAGAGAATATCTGTCTCCCAGAAGAGAAACTAAGGAAATACTCTGAGGTGGAAATAAGGCTTAAATTTTTACTTATTTTCTTGATTGTTTCCATGACCACATGACATTTTTGAACCAACAAGCAAATAAAATGACTTCTCAAAATCAAAACAAAATCAAGAACACTAGAGTAGCAACCAATAGAGCAGCAAGATATCCTTAGTCACTCTTACCAAATAAGCGTCTCTTTCTGCATTCATGGCACTTCTAGTATATGATCTCACTAATGAGACGGAGGACAGCACATTGGACTGGGACTGGGAAAAGCTTAATTAGTTCTTGTTTGCCTTTAATAAGAAAATAACTTGTGGTTTTTCATTATTCCCCCAAAAAACAAACTCCTGTATTTTAAAACTATGACTGGGTCTTCCTTTGATCTCTTAGAGACCTTTTTAAAAATTATCTGTCCTCACTAAGGGAAAATGTAGTATTTCACTTTGAATAAGGATTTCAGATACTTATTGATGAGAATATATCTTTAAAAAGAGTGTTTCTAGTAAATATGTGGTTGAACAAAAGTAGACCCTTAGTCAACTCAAGTTTTTTCACCAACAAGGTGGTGACTTTTATTAGCAAGCTTTTCAGTTACATCATCTGAAGAACAACAAAAATGTGAAAATTAGGGTATCCATTCTAATTGTAGCTTACATTTCTTATGTGATTTTTTACTTTAAAGTAAACCTTTATACACATCTTATTTGGTCCTCAGCAAGCTAAGATAGGCAAGATAGCTGTTGTTACGTATGTTATTAAAAATTTTATATCACTAAATTACAAGTTCATCTCACTGATCAATAATGCAGCAAGAGCAGAAATCCAAATCTTCTGAGGCTAACTCCAGGTTTTCTTTATTGTCTTGCTGTTACCTGCTGCAAATTCCAAATAATGACCCTCAAATGGTACACAGATGATAGCCCAGGAGAATAACAGAACATCATGCAACAAAATACTATTATTTACAAAATATTCTAATGGGGAAATTTACCACAGCACCAATTAGTACACAAAAATAAATGGTTTACTTATCTGCCTCATGGAAATACTGTAAATGTAAACATCTTTTAATCCATCAGAGATTAAGCAAAAGTGCACTTACATCCAAACTGCAAATGAAAGCAAAGTGTATATGAATTACTCTGTAGTGAAGATGGCCCAAAGGCAAAAAACTTCCATCTGGCTTTTCTGCTTCCCTGTTATCACTGAAGCTGATACAGGAAATTTCCTAGTTGCTGTACACCACCTACACATATCCTACAGGGCTTTTCTCCTTCACATGCCTAGAAAGTAGCAATCAGAACAGTAGATGGGTGTGTGGGGGTTTCTAATCCACATTGTTGCCTTAAGATCATGATGCATGAGCCTGAGTTTGCTGGGGATGGACAAGGAGGAGAAAGGACAATTAACAGCAGATCAAGCAGAATTTGAGGAATGAACTCATGTATCCTAGCAGAGTGTCAGCACAGTACCATGCAGGCGTCCTGTGTGAAATTATGAAAGATTGATCTGTGGAGTTTGAGAGCTGGAGGATTTACATAAAATTCTTCAGTGAGTTTATGTCTGTGTACTTTAAAGAATACTATCAGAACTTTTCTCTGAAAGATAAAAGAGAGCTAAAAAGCTTCAGCCGACAGTAAGGAACTGTGAACAGAAAATGACCAAAACACCACTGATAAATACTTGGATGATATCAGATTAGACGGTAAATGGTTGGACAGCATTGAGAAAGGCTATTTATAAAGGTTGGATAGAAATGTGTGAAATCACACCAGAGATGTGCTTTGTTTTTTTTTTTTAATTCTTTCATTGGTACATTGTAGGTATACAACACAATTACATTTCTCATTGGGAACTGTACCTTTACATAATGCATCTTGGTTCTTATTTTTTCCCCATTCCTAGCCCTCCCTTCACGCCCTCCACCCTTCCCTATTTATAAAGACTTTATTTCCATTTTTTCCATTTTTCATCATTTTTTCTTTCCCTTCTTTCCTTTCCCCTGCCCTTCTCACTACCCCTACCCCTTTGGACCTTTTCTTTCTATTTTGCATTATCGATTATACATTCTAATCATTGGTACATTTTAGGTATACAATATAATGACATTCATCATTGGAAATTTGCACCTTTCCATAGTCTCTCTTGGTTCTTCTTTTTCACCCTTGCCCAGTCCTCCCTTCAACACCTCCAGTCCTCCCTATTTACAAAGATTTTGTTCCTATTTTTCCATTTTCTCATATTAATCCCATTCCCTTCTATCCTTTCCCCTAGCCCTCCCACTTCCTTCCCCTTTGCCCCTTTTCTTCCTATTTCACATTACCTATTATACATTTAGCCCTTATTTACACTTTCAGTTTCTCACACCAGAGAAACTATTTGGGAAATATTCATGTGTGTCCTATTTATTTCACTTAAGAGTATCACCTCAATGTGCATCCACTTAGCTATAAATGTCTCTAATTTCTCATTTTTTATGGCTGAGTACTACTCCATTTTATTAAAAAACCACAATTTCTCTATTCAGTCTCCAGTTGATGGGCATTTGGGCTATTTCCAAGTTTTAGCTATTACAAACTGTGCTGCTATGAACATGGGCACACATATATCACTGTGGTATGATTCTTTTAATTCTTTGGGGAAGATACCCAGCAGTGGAATAGCAGAGTCAAATGAGACTTCCAGTCCTAGTTCTCTGAGGTATCTCCATACTGATTTCCACAGTGGTTGCATCAGTCTACACTCCCACCAACAGTGGAGCAGGGTTCCTCTTTCCCAACAGCCCCGCCAGCATTTCTTATTGGTTGATTTCATGATAGCAGCCATTCTTTCTGGAGTGAGGTGGAATCTCAGTGTTGTTTTCATTTGCATCTCTCGAATGACCAGTGATATTGAATATTTTTTCATGTATTTATTTGCTATTTCTACTTCTTTGTCTGAGCAATGTCTGTTCATTTCAGATGCCCATTTTTGGATTGGGTCTTTAAATTTGGGAGGTCTGATCTTTTTAAGTTCTTTATAGATTTGAGATAGTAGACCTTTGTCTGAGGAAGAGCAGGTGAAGATTTTTTCCCACATTGTGGATTGTCTCTTCACACTGCTGGTGGTTTCTCTTGCTGTGCAGAAGCTTTTTGATAAGAAGAGATCCCATTTGTTGATTGTTTGTCCTAGTTCATGGGCAACTGAGGTTTTGTTCATAAGATCTTTTCCTACACCGATGTCTTCAAGGGTTCTACCTAACCTCTGTTCCAACCGGTTCAGGGTTTCTATTTTAATATTTAGCTCTTTAATCCATTTTGATTTTAGTTTAGTACATGGTGAGAGATACAGGTCTAGTTTTAATCTTTGGCAAGTTGAAGCCCAATTTTTCCAACACCATTTATTAAAGAGGCTATCTTTCCTCCAGTGAGGGTGTTTGGCTCCTTTATCAAAGATGAGATGGCTGAGTGTGTCTGGCATTGTTTCTGAAGCTTCTAATCTGTTCCACTGGTCCTCAAGTCTGTTTCTTTGCCAGTACCATGCTGTTTTTATCACAGTAGCTTTGTAGTAGAGTTGAAGGTTGGGCATTGTGATACCCCCTGCCATGTCTCTGTTACCTAGAATTGCTTTTGCTATTCTGGGTCTCTTCTTGTTCCAACTGAATTTTTGGATTGTTTTCTCAAGGTCCATGAAGTATGCTGCTGGGATCTCAATTGGAATTGCATTAAATCTATATAGCAGTTGTGGAAGTATGGCCATTTTCACTATATTAATCCTTCCTACCCAGGAACAGGGGATGTCTGTCCATTTTCTGATATCATCTTCAATCTCTCTTTTCAGAGTGCCAGAGTTTTCAGAGAAGAAGTCTTTGATTTCTTTCCTTAGGATGATTCCTAGGTATTTCAGTTTTTTGGATGCTATTGTGAAAGGAATTATTTGCCCTATTTCTCTCTCAGTGAGTCTGTCATTGGTGTAGAGGAAAGCTAATGATTTTTTTGTGTTGACCTTGTAAGCAGCTACTTGACTGAATTTTGTTATTAAGTCTAGAAGACTTTTGGTGGAGTTCTTGGAGTCTTCTATATAGAGTATCATGTCATCTGCAAATAATGACAATTTGACTTCTTCATTACCTATCTTTATTCCTTTTATTTCTTTCTCTTGTCTAATTGCCATGGCTAACATTTCCAGAACTATATTGAACAAGAGTGGTGATAGTGGACATCCTTGGCTTCTTCCTGATGTTAGTGTGAAGGTTTTCAGTGTTTGACCATTTAGTATGATATTGGCTGTTGGTTTTTCATAGATGGCTTCTTTCAGTTTGAGGTAGGGACCATCTATTCCAATTTTTGGTAGGGTTTTTATCATAAATGCATGTTGGATTTTGTCAAATGCTTTTTCTGCATCTATGCAGATAGTCATATGGTGTTTGTCTTTGGCTCTATTGATATAGTGTATTACACTGGTTGATTTTTGTATATTGAACCATCCCTGCATCCCTGGGATGAATCCCACTTGATCAGGGTGTTTGATCTTCTTGATGATCTTCTGCATTCTGTTTGCCAGTATCTTATTAAGGATTTTTGCATCTATTTTCATTAGTGAGATTGGCCTATAGTTCTCTTTTTCAGTTGGGTCTTTCTCTGCTTTGGGGATCAAGGTGATGCTTGCTTCCAGGAATGAATTTGGGAGTATTGCTTCGCTTTCAATTTCATTGAAGAGTTTAAACAGTAGTGGCAGCAGTTCCTCTCTAAATGTCTTGTAGAATTCAGCAGTGAAGCCATCAGGGCCCGGGCTTTTCTTAGTTGATACATTTTTAATTACATTTTCAATTTCATTGGTTGATATTGGGTTCTTCAGAATTTTTAGGTCTTCTTTTTTCAACTTTGGTAATTCATATGTATCTAGGAATCTGTCCATTTCTTCTGTGTTGTCCATCTTATTGGTGTATAGGTTCTGGAAGTAGGTATTGATGATCCTCTAGATTTCTGCTGGGTCTGTTGTAATTTCACCCTTTTCGTTCCTAATTGCATGGATTTGGGCCTTTTCTTTCCTTTTTCTGACAAGGTTGGCTAAAGGTTTGTCGATTTTGTTGATTCTTTCGAAGAACCAACTCTTGACTTCATTGATTTTTTGCATCATTCTCTTAGTTTCCATTGCATTGATTTCTCCTCTGATCTTTATAATTTCCTCCCTTGTATGAGCTTTGGGGTTGTCCTGCTCTTCTTTTTCTAGAAGTTTGAGGTTCAGCATCAGGTTGTTTAATTGGGCTCATTCTGTTTTCCTAATATGTGTATTCAGTGCTATGAATTTCCCTCATAAGACTGCTTTCAATGTGTCCCATAGATTCCGATATGTTGTATTGTCATTGTCATTTAATTGAAGGAACTGTCTGATTTCTTCTTTAATTTCCTCTGTGACCCATTGGTTATTCAGAAGTGTGTTGTTCAATTTCCATGTGTATCTGAAATTTTTCCAGTTTCTTTTGCTATGGATCTCCAATTTCATCACACTATGGTCTGATAATATACAGGGGATAACTTCAATTCCTTTGCTCTTACTTAAACATGTTCTATGTGTGAGTATGTGGTCTCTTTTGGAGAATGACCCTTGTGCAGCTGAGAAGAATGTGTGCTAATCTTGTGGGGTGGAAGACTCTGTAAACATCTGGTAAGTTCATTTGTTCAAGAGTGTGATTGAGTTCTAGTATTTCATTACTTATTTTTAGTCTAGTTGATCTATCTATTTGTGACAGTGGGGTGTTGAGGTCCCCCACTACAATTGTATTAGTGCATATATGACTTTTCATGTCTGTTAGTATTTGTTTTATATAGTTGGGTGCCCTAGCATTTGGTGCATAGATATTTATGATTGTCATCTCTTCCTCCTGGATTCTTCCCTTTACAAGGATGTAGTGTCCTTCTTTGTCTCTCTTAATCAGTGTTGGTTCGAAATCTACTTGATCTGCAAAGAGGATAGCTACTCCTGCTTTTTTTCGGGTTCTTGTTGCATGGAGTATTGTTTTCCACCCTTTAACTTTCAGTCTATGAGTTTCCTTTTGAATGAAGTGTGTTTCTTGTATGCAGCATATTGTTGGGTTTTGCTTCTTGACCCATTCGGCCAGTCTATTTCTTTTGATTGGTGAATTGAGACCATTAACATTGATGATTATAACTGAAACATATTGACTTGTCATTGCCATGACTTTTTCTTTTTGTTGGGTTCTCCCCCTTTACATTTAATTTCTTGTCATGCCAGATGGGTTCGTTCTGCTTTGCTTCCTGGGGTTGTGATCCTCAATGTCTGTTCCTAGGGTATTGTGTAAAATTCTTTGGAGTGCTGGTTTGGTCTTCACGAAGTTCCTAAGGTGCTCTTTGTCATGAAAGTATCTTATTTCTCCATCCATTTTGAAAGATAGTTTTGCAGGGTACATCAATCTGGGTTGGAGGCTGTTTTCTTTTAGTGCTTGGAATATGTCACTCCAAGCTCTTCTTGCCTTGACGGTTTGTGTTGAAAAGTCTGCTGTGATTCTGACGGGCTTTCCTTTGTACGTGATTTATTTCTTTTCTCTGACTGCTTGGAGAACTCTGTTCTTCTGTTGAGTTTCTGGAATCTTAACAATTATATGCTTACGTGTAGATTTTTTTTTGATCAAGGCTATTTGGAGTCCTATATGCCTCACTTTTCTGTATGTCAAGCTCTTTTCCCCTGCTTGGGAAGTTTTCTGCCATTATTTCTGTGAAGAGATTTTTTTATGTCATCTCCACTCTCTCCTGTTTCTTCATTGAGCCCAATCAGTCTTATGTTATTCTTCTTTGCATCATCTAGCAGCTGCTGGATTGATTTCTCATGTTCCCTTATAATTTTGAAGCAATTTTTCTTTTCCTGGTCACTAATTGCAATCTCATCTTCTATATCTGAAATTCTGTCCTCACATTGGCTCATTCTGCTGTGTAGACTTTCAATGGAGTTTTTCATGTCCTGGAAATCTATTTTCATCTGTTTTATGGATTCCATTTGTTTCTTATGTTGAGATTCCATCATGTTCCTGAGCTCCTGTCTAGATTTATTAATCATGTCTTGCACTAGCGGCACAATTTCTCCTGTTATCTGAGAAATTATTTCTGATTTCATTTTTTCCAGATCCCCTTTTGTTGCCAGTTCAGTGGGTCCAGGTGGTTGAGTATCAGAGTGTTCCATCTCATTTCCCTTTGGGGTTGCTGCAGGTGATCTGGAAGTCTGGTTTTGAGACTTATTTACATGTTTTCTCATTTCGACTGGGGCGGGGGGCTGTTAGGGCTGCATGGATTACCTCCTCTGAGCTGGGAGATGTGGGACTGGGGCCAGGAGCAGAGGTAGGGATGGTGACCCAAAAGCCCTTTCTGTGGGCTGGGAGCAGTG
Source organism: Heterocephalus glaber (assembly GCF_053883595.1). Lineage (NCBI taxonomy): Eukaryota > Metazoa > Chordata > Mammalia > Rodentia > Bathyergidae > Heterocephalus > Heterocephalus glaber. Next base: position 17,236,028 of record NW_028258406.1, on the reverse strand, counting down.
GGAGGGATGTTGGCTGGGAAACCCCTTCCTCTGGACCAGGAGCAGTGGGATGGCACCTCAGAAGCCCCTACCTCTGGGCCAGGAGCTGTGGGAGGGAATGTGGCCTGGAAACCCCTTTCTCTGGGCCAGGAGCAGCGGGACAGAAGGTGGCCCAAAAGCCCTTTCCTCTGGGCTGAGAGCAGCGGAAGGGATGGTGACTGGGAAGCCCCTTCCTCTGGACCAGGAGCCATGGGATGGCGGCTCAGAAGCCCCTACCTCTGGCCCAGGACAGTGGGACTCAGTACCTTGGTCTGGTGGTCTGGTGTCCTCTGTGTCTTTGTAGTGTGGAACCAGGTGGCTGCCTGTCTGCAGCAGGGTGACTTGGCATGTTCCACCTGACTGGGGACCTTGGTAGGACGTACACAGACCTGCCTGCCTGCAGTGGGCTGATTCGCTGTGTCCACGAGACTGGGGACCTCGGTAGGGCGTGCACACACCTGGCTGTCTGCAGCGGGCTGATTTGTCATGTTCTGTGCGACTCAGGACCTCAGTAGGGTGTCAGCCTAATGTCTTTCAACTTTCTCCTCTCTTACTATCTTACTTATAAAATATGGACAATAAGAGTTCAGGATCAACTAAGATAATGAATGAGCTAATTAATGTGAAAATTCTCTTAGGCAATAACAGGCCATACAAGCATTAGTTGCTGAACGGTTGCCTGGGCCAAGGTGAGGGTAGCTTGTTTGCAGGTGGCACACTGTACCCGGAGCTTTCCTGGCTGCACCCTTTGACAAGGGACTTTGCAGTAAACACAGAAGCTGTTGTAGGTTGCTACACAGTTCATAGAGTTTTCAGTACTTAATTGGCTGGCTCCATGGCAGAGTGGCACATGGCAGAGTGGGGTTGGAGAGGAGAAAGAGTTCATAGTGACCAGGAGGTATCAAAAACAACAAGAGTCCAGAGATCTGTTTGTATTTGATTCATTTGTTGGACCATTGCTTGGATGATATACTGTTTTTCTTTTTTCAAACTGTAATAGTTATCAATTTCATTGAATCAGAATCACCTGTGATTCTGTTAAAAAAGAAAGGAGACTTCCAGCTCTGAATCTACTGAATCAGTCTCCAGAATATGAGTCTCAGAGACTTCTTCCAAACAGGTGATTATTAAGCACACTGATGTTTGAAAAGTAGTGGATTTTGGGACTCCTACTTCAGTAATACAATCCAAAGTATATGCTGGTGGCTCTAAAATTTGTTTTTTTAAATCAGTATAATTCATTCATTTAGCCAGAAAATAGTTGTTATGCTCTTTCCATGTATCATACCTTACTCTAGATGAGGTACTAATATATTAAGCAAAATACACAAGTCCCACCAAGCCATTTTCATCTGAATGCATCCCAGCATTTCAGATTATTCAGAAGAGTTAGGCTGCCACCACAACAGGGATGGTCAAACATCATGGAGAAAGCCTGTGAAATATGCACATTCAGTAGATCTGGGTAGATTTTAGGAATCTACAGAAGTAGTAAAATTTCCAAATAATATAACCACATCTTCAGAAAATTTATTCTGAAGAATTGAAGTATAAAATACATATTTTGTGTACCTTTAGGATTAAGATGATAAATTTTACAATTCTTAGGGTTCGAATTCAAAAAGGAGCAGATATTTTGTATTTGCCAAACAGTTTCATTCTGATCACACAAGATACTACATTTTATGAATTGTACTTAAAAATGATTAAGTCAACTATTCAGCAATAAAAGCTCAGCATCTTTTACGTGTCTCGCTCCTTGATGGGCAACCTAGAAACAAAAACTACAGGGACCTGTCTCTGTCCCCAGGAAGCTCACAGCTGAGCAGGGCAAGAGAATGTCAGCAAAACTTTCCCTCAGGGGCAGGGGATTTAGCTCAGTGGTTCTGCCATCTGCCTCACAAGCCCAAGGTCCCAAGTTTGATTCCTGGTACCAAAAATTCACACACAAACAAAAAACTTTACCTCAGGTTCTAACTGTCAAAAGTGATCTGAGAGCATGGGGAAAAGTGGTTACTTGTACCTGGAGAATTGTCAAAGTATTCACAGAGGAATTAGTGTTAAAGTAGGCTTGGGAAAGAGTCCTGCTAAGGAAAGAGTTATAGAATAATTATATGTCCCAAGCATTGTGTGGAGTGTTTTGTATATATGCTCATTAATATCCTCTGGGGTAAAAAATCATATTACCACAATTTTATAAAAAATGAAATTGCAGTCTGAGAGGTCCTATGGCTTGCTCCAGGTCATATGCATTGTAAGTGACTGAGTGTCACACTCACATTGTAGGACTCTAGAGCTTGCAGGCTGCGCTGATCTGCACTTCTAATCAGAAACAGAGAACTCCACAGAGATGAGCTCAAAGGCCAGGGAGACCCTGCCATGTTCAGAGATCTCAAAAGGCATGTGGGACCTTAGAAGAACATGTTTGAAAGGGAGAGAGAGGACCAGAATCATGGCTCCACCCTGGGTTCTACAAGACACAAAAAGCTGGTCTCAAAACTACACTCAATGAGCTTATAAATTCATATTTATAAGTGTCTGTTATGGCTTGTGTTTAGATGTGCCCCCGAAGCCACATGAGATCATAGGTGAGGCTTTTTAGAGGTGACTGGATCTAAAATGTGTCATGCTCGAATCAAGAGTGAGTGGTTACTAAGTTAGTCAGTCCACTGATTGGGTTGGTACAATTCTGGGTGTGGATAATGGAAGGCCCACTCTAGGTGTGAGTGCTATCTGTCCTGAGGGAATGTAGAATTGATGGAATATAAGGGACAGAAAAGGGCTGCTGTTGTAGCTGCTTGCCACTCGCTGCTTTTGCTACCTTCTGCCTGCCATAAACTGTTTCTCCTCTGTGCTTCCCCTCTGCAATGCCACCCTGCTTTGAAGCCAGCTGGTTATGGACTGAACCTTCTATAAACTGTGAGTCAAATAAACCTTTGCTCCTTTAACTTTGGGTGTCAGGAATTTTGACTCAGCAATGAGAAAAGTAACTAAGTCAGTGCCAGTATAAGAATTCATTTATGTGAGCAAAAGAACTATCATAGTCAACCTTCATTATTTACAGATTGTATTCACCACACTAAAATTTACTTGTAACCCTCAAATCAATACTCATGACACTTTCACAGTAATTGTGGACATTCACATGGTCAGAGCTGTAAAAACTTTGAATCTCCCATGCACAAGTTCCCAGTTGAGGTCAAACAAGTGTACGTTTTGCTTTCTTATTTTAACTTTCATACACAAAACAAGATTAAAAATTGATTGGATGACAAAAATATAACCAGAACTTTGCAAGAACTTCAGCCTGCATTTTCCTCAAGGACAATGGTTCAATATTTGCTAGTTCAGTGTGATTTATACTTACTTAATAGAATTGAACTGCCAAAAACAACAAGAATTAGGTGTATTTTAATTTTAAAAGTAGAATACTAACAGTGATACCATTAATATATTGTGCACCATGCTAGATACAGTCCTTATGCATACATACTCTTTTTGATGACAACCACATGAGAATGATATTACTATCGCTATTCTACAGACAAGGAAGAAACAAAGACACACACAGATCAATTGCCTTCTCACAATTATATAGCTAATTAAATGGTGGAACCAGACATGAAACTAGGTTTGACATCATGCGTAGGCAATTGTGGAAATACTGCTTCTATCCTGACTGCAGAATTTAAGAAACCTGCACATTTACAAACATCTATTTTATCATTACATGTTGCTTTAGAGGCCATCCTGGATAAGGATGTTATTTCTTGGGGCAAACATTTTCATATGATAGTAAGTTGGTCCTTTAATTTGCAGCCTTTTTAAGATGTTATTTTTAAAATCTATGGAGGTAGCAGCCAGTTTAAATGTGAACCAATCATAACGGAATTAATTTGTGAAAATTATGTATCTGGGCAGGATAGGATTTTCATTCTTAAAAAGTATGATAGAAAAAGTAAAGATAGGTAGAAAGGAGACAAAATCATAATTTAAAGAAAAAAAAATTGCAGGTATAAGACACAAACCCAGTTTAAGCATTCTTTTTCTTCCTAAGATATAATAAGCCTCAGCCATTTCTTTTTACTTATAAAGGGGCCTTGGCTTTCACTTGCAAAGTGGGCTTTACTCCTTAGGGAGGCCACAGATCCATCATCTGTAATTGGCCATCACCCTTTCCCTATGGAGAGGACCATCACTTTTCATCTTCTCTTTACATAGGCACAAGTTCTACAGATTTCTACCCTGAAACTCCCTATAGATGCACTAAGCTCAAGGCCATAATGGCATCTCTGTCATGAGGACCTATACTATTTCTTTGAGTGTGTACTTTTAAAATTCTTCATAATAAACCCCTTTATGCCTCTTACTAATGTGCTCTGCAAATTAGTTTTCTTTTGTGATGGAATTCGGCTAACCTGCAACATATCCCATGGAGGGGGTGAGTCAAGTTTCTTCATCTCCACATTGGTGACCTCCTCTGTTCCTGTCCATTGATAAAACCACTAGGCACAATTCAGGTGCCCCACACATTCAGTAGTACAAGTTCCATTTAGTACTGATTTGAGTTATAATCGTGTTTGCACGTCTCTTGCTAAACCTCTCATTAAGTAGTAATAGACCACATTGTAAATTACTTTTGAAAATTTGAATCTCTAAATTTTAAATATAAAATTTAAGTTGTGACCTCAAAAACACTTAGACCATTTGGAATACAGGATTTAGCCATGTTGGCTAACCATATTAAGTATAACAGAGGGAAATGATCCCTTTGTTTATGCTAATAAATCAGGAAGTAATACATTTGCCAGAATTGTCATAGTCATTCTGAAACAGCATTCACTGTGTAAACTCAGCCCATTTTCTCACTAAATTGAAGAATGAAATCATGCACTAAGAGGAGTTCAAAGGGAGAGTGTTTGTTGGAAATATAAGAAAAAAATAGCTTCTTGGGGGATTCTGAAAGTGGAGTTCTGGGTAGCTTTCTTTCTTTTGGTCTTATACAGATAAGCAGAGAGTGGAAATGTGTTTAATTATACAGTGATCACCTATCATAGGTGGCTCTGTGGATTTAGAATAATCAATTGGGTTTTAGGCTTTGTAATGCAGAGTTTTGAAAAAATCTGTTACTCTGCTGGCCAACTTTAAAGGAAACAGAGCTCAAAGGAAATTGATTACTAAGTTTCTCGAAGTTCAGCCCTGAGGTAGCGAAGAGTTGTTAACTAACAGCATATTCTATCTAAGAAGTTTTTTCCTTCAGAATCAGAGTCTTACGTATTTCAAGACCTAAAGGAAAACAGCCTCCAACCCAGAATGGTGTACCCTGCAAAGCTATGTTACAAAATCGATGGAGAAATAAGATACTTTCATGACAAAGAGCACCTTAGGAACTTCATGAGTACCAAACCAGCACTCAAAAAAAATTTAGACTTTTAAAAACTTTTTCCTAATATCCTAGGAAAAGACAATGCGGATCATAGCCACAGGAAGGCTAGCAGAATGAATCCACTGGGCAAGACAAGAAATTAAACCCAAAGGGGGAGAATCCAACAAAAGATAAAGTCATGACAATGATAAGTCAATATGTATCAGTTATAAACATCAATGTTAATGGTCTCAATTCACCAGTCAAAAGAAATAGACTGGCAGAATGGGTCAAGAAGCAAGATCCAACAATATGCTCCATACAAAAAACACACTTAATTGAAAAAGAAACTCATAGACTGAAAGTTCAAGGGTTGAAAACAATACTCCATGAGACAGAAAACAAAAAAAATTGAAGGAGTAGCTATCCTCTTTGCGTACCATGTGGATTTCAAACCAACACCACTTAAGAGAGTCAAAGAAGGAGCCTATATCCTTGGAAAGGGAACAATCCAAGAGGAAGAGATGACAATCATTAATATATATGCACCAAACACTAGTGCACCCAACAATACAAAACAAATATTAATAGACATGAAAAATCAAATAATCACTAATACAATAATATTGGGGAACTCAATACCCCACTGTCACAGATAGATCAACTAGACAAAGAATAAACAATAAAATACTAGAATTCAATCAAACTCTTAAACAAATGAACTTAACAGATGTCTACAGAGTGCCCCACCCCACAAAATCAGAATACACATTCTTTCCAGCTGCACACATTTCGTTCTCCAAAATAGGCCACATATTCACTCATAGAATATTTTTAAGTAAGTGCAAAGGTATTGAAGTTATCCCCTGTATATTACCAGACCACAGTGTGATGAAATTGCAGATCAATAGCAAAAGAAATAACAAGAATTACATAAACACATGGAAATTGAAAACCACACTTCTGAACAACTAATGGTTCACAGAGGAAATTAAAGAAGAAATCAGACAGCACCTTCAATTAAATGACAATGACAACACAACATATCAGAATCTATGGGACACAATGAAAGCAGTCTTACGAGGGAAATTCATAGCAGTGAATACGCATATTAGGAAAACAGAACGAGCCCAATTAAACAACCTGATGCTGAACCTCAAGCTTCTAGAAAAAGAAGAGCAGGACAACCCCAAAGCTCATACAAGGGAGGAAATTGTAAAGATCAGAGCAGAAATCAATGCAATGGAAACTAAGAGAACAATACAAAAAATTAGTGTAATCAAGAGTTGGTTCTTCGAAAGAATAAACAAAATTGACAAACCCTTAGCCAACCTTATCAGAAAAAGGAAAGAAAAGGCCCAAATCCATGCAATTAGGAATGTAAAGGGTGAAATTACAACAGACCCAGCAGAAATCCAGAGGATCATCAATACCTACTTCCAGAACTTATATGCCAATAAGATGGACAACACAGAAGAAATGGACAGATTCCTAGATACATATGAATTACCAAAGTTGAATGAAGAAGACCTAAAAATTCTAAACACCCCAATATCAACCAATGAAATGGAAAACATAATTAAAGTCTTACCAACTAAGAAAAGCCCAGGTCCTGATGCCTTCACTGCTGAATTCTACAAGACATTTAGAGAGGAACAACTAACACTGCTCTTTAAACTCTTCAATGAAATTTAAAGGGAAGCAGTACTCCCAAAATCATTTCTGGAAGCAAGCATCACCTTGATCCTCAAAGCAGAGAAAGACTCAACTGAAAAAGAGAACTATAGGCCAATCTCACTAATGAACATAGATGCAAAAATCCTTAATAAGATACTGGCAAATAGAATGCAGATCATCAAGAAGATCATATACCATGACCAAGTGGGATTAATCGCAGGGATGCAGGGATGGTTCAACATATGCAAATCAATAAATGTAATGCACTATAGCAATAGACACAAGGATAAAAAACCATATGATCATCACAATAGTTGCAGAAAGAGCATTCAACAAAATCCAACACACATTTATGATAAAAACTCTACCAAAAATTGGAATAGATGGTCTCTACCACAATATGATAAAAGCCACCTATGAAAGACCAATAGCCAATATCATAATAAATTGCCAAAAACTGAAATCCTTCACACTAAAATCAGGAAAAGGACAAGGATGTCTACTATCACCACTCCTGTTCAATGTTATCTTGGAAACATTAACCACAGCAATTAGACAAGAAAACAAAATAAAAGGAATAAAGACAGGAAATGAAGAAGTCAAATTGTCATTATTTGCAGATGACATGATACTCTATATAAAAGACCTCAAGAACTCCACCAAAAATCTTCTAGACTTAATAACCAAATTCAGTAAAGTAGCTGGGTACAAAGACAACACACAAAAATCAATAGCTTTCCTCTACAGGAATAACAGACTCACTGAGAGAGAAATAGGGCAAATAATTCCCTTCACAGTGGCATCCAAGAAACTGAATACCTGGGAATCAACCTAAGGAAAGAAATCAAAGACCTCTACTCTGAAAACTATAGCACTCTGAAAAGAGAGATTGAAGATGATATCAGAAAACAGAAAGACATCCCTTGCTCCTGGGTAGGAAGGATCAACATAGTGAAAATGGCCATACTTCCAAAACTGCTATATAGATTCAATGTCATCCCAATTGAAATTCCAGCAGCATACTTCACAGACCTTGAGAAAACAATCCAAAAATTCATTTCTAACAAGAAGAGGCATAGAATAGCAAAAGCAATTCTAGGCAACAGAGACGTGGCAGGGGATATGACAACCCCCAACTTGAAACTATACTACAATGCTACTGTGATTAAAAAAAAAAACAGCATGGTACTGGCAAAGAAACAGACTGAGGACCAGTGGAACAGATTAGAAGATGCTGAAACAACTCCAGACACACTCAGCCACCTCATCTTCAATAAAGGAGCCAAACACCCTTACTGGAGGAAAGATAGCCTCTTTAATAAATGGTGCTGGAAAAATTGGGTTTCAACTTGCCACAGATTAAAACTAGACCTATATCTCTCATCATGTATTAAACTAAAATCAAAATGGATTAAAGATCTAAATATTAAAACAGAGATGCTGAACTGGCTGGAACAGAGCTTAGGTAGAACTCTTGAAGACACTGGCATAGGAAAAGATTTTATGAACAAAACCTCAGTTGCCTGTGAACTAGTTCAAAAAAATCAACAAGTGGGATCTCTTCTTATTTGAAAGTTTCTGCACAGCAAGACAAACCACCAACAGTGTGAAGAGACAACCCACAATGGGGGAAAAAATTTTCACCTGCTCTTCCTCAAAGGTCTACTGTCTAGAATCTATAAAGGACTTAAAAAATCCGACCTCCCAAATTTAAAGACCCAATCCATAAATGGGCATCTTAATGAACTGACATTTCTCAGACAAAGAGGTAGAGATAGCAAATAAACATGTGAAAAAATGTTCAACATCACTGGTCATTGGAGAGATGCAAATGAAAACAATGCTGAGATTCCACCTCACCCCAGAAAGCTTGCTTCCTATCATGAAATCAACCAATAACAAATGCTTGCATGGCTGAGGGGAAAGAGGAACACCGCTCCACTGCTGGTGGGAATGTTGACTGGTATAACCACTGTGGAAATCAGTATGGAGATACCTCAAAGAACTAGGACTGGAAGTCCCATTTGACCCCACTATTCCCCTTCTCGGTATCTTCCCCAAACAATTAAAAGAATCATACTTCAGCAATATATGTGCACTCATGTTTATAGCAGCACAATTTTTTTTTTTAAATTAAGTTTATTGATGTATTTTAGGTATTCAATATAGTTACATTCATCATTGGGATCTTATACCTTTACATGCTGTATCTTGGTTCTTATTTTTTACCCTTTTCCCTGTCCTCCCTTCACCCCTTCTTCCCTTCCCTATTTACAAAGACTTTGTTTCCATTTTTTTCCTTTTCTTGTATTTTTCCCCTTCTTTTCTTTCTCTTACCCATCCCACTTCCATTACTCCTTTAGATCTTTTCTTCCTATTTCATGATATCAATTATACATTTTTATCCTTATTTATACTTTTATTTTTTCACACCAGAGAAACTTTTCAGTATTTACATGTGTGTGCTATTTATTTTACATAAGAGTATGGCCTCAATGTGCATCCACTTAGCTATAAATGTCTGTAGTTTCTCATTCTTTATGGCTGTGTAGTACTCCATTTTATAGAAAAAACACATCTTCTTCATCCAATCTCCAATTGATGGGCATTCAGGCTGTTTTCAAGTTATAGCAGCCCAATTTGTAATTGATTAAACTTGGAAGCACCCCAGTGGAAACTGAAAAGGTAAATTTGCTATAGAGAACTGTTTATTTACTACAAACATGTTTTGAGCTGGTCCTCAATTTTGACCTAGTTGACCCTGTTCATTCTGTTAAAGGTGATAGATTCATAGCTACCAAAACCTGTCATTTTCTAAGCTGTGTTTGATGCTATTATTGATGCTGATTGTATCACTTAGGATAAGTTGTCATGATTGATCTAATCACTTTTCTGTTGTGATTGATCTAATCATTTGTCTTTACTTGCATACTGAAAATGAGATTGCCTGAGTCATTAGAGCATCAAAACCTAAAGACCAGCTGCTATACCTAGAAGACACCTCTGAGAAGCTATCATTTCATCAGGGTTCTAAAAACAAGCTATAAAGATACTCACAAAAATCAATATTGAAGTATCAACACAGGAATTATACAGCAAAAAAAACAGGAAGAAAAATGAAAAGACACTTTAAAAAGGTGCAAACCCAAACTTGCAGCTCACCATGGGCAAATTCTGGGGGAAACAAGGTTGAAAAATCTGATAATCAACCACCTAGACATCCTGAACTGATAGCACAGAAAGTAACAAAACAGATGAATGAGGCTCTAGAAAAATTCAAAACAGAAATAATTTCCCAGATAACTACAGAGATGATGAGCAGAGTGAAAAACATGAATATAGACTCTACAACAGAAACAGATTTAAAAAAAAAAATAGTTGAGCTCGGCACCATGATGGAAGCCATGAATGCCCAGGATAGGAAAGAAACGGAAACCATGAACACCCAAAATAGGAGAGAAATGGAATCCATGAAACAGATGCAAACAGATATCCAGAAGATTAAAAATTCTATTGAAAATTTACAAAGCACAATGAGCCATTGTGAAGACAGAATATTAGATAAACAAGACAGGATTGTGCTTAGTGACCACAAAAAGAGAGATTTCTTGAAAATAGTAAGGGATCACGAGACATCCATCCAGCAGCTGCTAAATGACACAAAGAAGAATAACATAAGACTAATAGGAATCCATGAAAAAGTAGGAGAAAGTACAAATGACATTAAAAAAACTCTTCACAGAAATAATGGCAGAAAACTTCCCAAATAGATGAAAAGAATTTGACATACAGATAAGTGAAGAATATAGGACTCCAACTAGCCATGATCAAAAAACAAATCTACACCTAGACATATAATAGTCAAGATCCCAGAAACCCAACAAAAGAACAAAAATACTACAAAGTACTACAAGTATTTAGAGAAAAGAAACAAAGGAAAGCCTATCAGAATCACAGCAGACTTTTCAACACAAATCCTCAAGTCAAGGAAAGCCTGGAGTGAGGTATTTCAAGCTCTAAAAGAAAACAACCTCCAACCTAGACTGATGTATCCTACAAAACTATCTTTCAAAATTGATAGGGAAAAAAGATATTTCCACCACAAACAACACCTGAGAAACTTCATGAAGACCAAACCAGCACTCCAAACAATTCTAAATAATATCTTAGAAGAAGACAATGAAGGTCACAACTCCATTAGGCCCAACAAAGCAAATTCATCAGGCAAGGCAAGAAATTAAAGGGAGAGGGGGAAAACAACAAAAAATAAAAGAGCCAACAACAGGAAAATAAATAACAAGGATAAGTCAATATATATCAGTTATAACCCCAATGTTAATGGCCTCAATTCACCAATCAAAAGAAACAGACAAACAGAATGGATTAAGAAGCAAAATACAATAATATGCTGTATACAAGAAACACACCTAATTCAAAAAGAAATTCATAGACTGAAAGTAAAAGGACAGAAAACAGTTCCCCATGCAACAGGAACCCAGAAAACAGAAGGGATAGCTATTTTATTTGTAGACAAAGTAGATTTCAAACCAAAACTAAGAGAGACAAAAAAGGTCACCACATTCTTGTAGAAGGAACAATCCAAGAGAAAGAGATGACAATCATAAATATATATGCATCAAATACTAAGGTCCCCAACTATACAAAGCAAATATTAATGGAACATGAAAAACCAAATAAGTACTAACACAATTGTTGCGGGGGAACTCAATACCCCACTGTCACAAATAGATCATCTAGACAGAAAATCAACAATAAAATTTAGAACTGAACCAAGCTATTGAAAAAATGGATTTTATAAATGTTTACAGTGTTCCACCCCACAAAATCAGAATACACATTTTCAGCTGCACAAGTGTCATTCTCCAAATTAGACCACATGCTAGCTCATAGAACATGTTTAAGTGAGTGCAAAGGAATTGCAGTTATCCCCTGTATATCATCAGACCATAGTGCAATTAAATTGGAGATCAATAGCATAAGACACCACAAGAACTTCATAAACACATGGAAATTGAGTAACACTCTCCTGAACAACCAATGGGTAATAGAGGAAATTAAAGAAAAAATTATACAATTTCTACAATTAAATGATAATCCCAATACAACATACAGGAATCTATGGGGCACAATGAGTGCAATTTTATGAGGGAAATTCATAGCAGTGAATGCCTATACTAGGAAAACAGAATGAGCTCAAATAAGCAATCAAATCTCAGGCTCCTAGAAAAAGAATAGCAACACAAGCCCAAAGCTCATACAAAGGAGAAAATTATAAAGTTCAGAGCAGAAATCAATGCAATGGAAACTAAGAGAATAAAAGATAATCAATGAATCAAAGAGTTGGTTCTTTGAAAGAAGAAATAAAATTGACAAACCCTTAGTCAACCTTATCAGAAAAAAGAAAGAAAAGGCCCAAATCCATGCAATTAGGAATGTAAAGGGTGAAATTACAACAGACCCAGCAGAAATCCAGAGGATCATCAATACCTACTTCCAGAACTTATATGCCAATAAGATGGAAAACACAGAAGAAATGGACAGATTCCTCGATAAATATGAATTACCAAAGTTGAATGAAGAAGACCTAAAAATTCTAAACACCCCAATATCAACCAATGAAATGGAAAACATAATTAAAGTCTTACCAACTGAGAAAAGCCCAGGTCCTGATGCCTTCACTGCTGAATTCTACAAGACATTTAGAGAACTATTACCATCTTTAAACTTTTCAATGAAATTAAAAGGGAAGCAGTACTGCCAAATTCATTCCTGGAAGCACGTATTACTTTGATTCCAAAAGCAGAGAAAGACCCAACCAAAAAAGAGAACTACAGGCCAAACTCCCTAAGAACATAGATACAAAAATCCTCAATAAGGTACTGGCAAACAGAACACAGAGAATCAGCAAGAAGATCATACACCCTGACCAATTCGGACTTATCTCAGGCATGCAAGGATGCTTTAACATACATAAATTAGTAAATGTAATAAACTTTATTAATACAGTCAAGGACAAAAACCATATGATCATTGCAATAGATGAAGAAAAAGCATTTGACAAAATCCAACACCCATTCATGATAAAAAACCCTACAGAAAATTGGAATAGAAGGTCTTTATCTCAACCTGATAAAAGCTATCTAAGAAAAAACAATAGCTAACATCATAGTAAATGGTCAAAAACTAAAATCCTTCATGCTAAAATCAGAAACAAGACAAGGATGTCCAATATCACCATGCCTGTTCAATATAGTTGTGGAAACATTAGCCACAGCAAATAGAAAAGAGAAAGAAATAAAAGGAATAAAGATAAGAAAGGAAGAAGTTAAACTGTCATTATTTGCTGAAGACATGATACTCTACACAGAAGACTGAAAAAACTCTGCGAAAAGACTTCTAGCCATAATTGACAGATTCAGCAGAGTAACTGGATACAAGGTCAACACTCAAAAATCAAAAGCCTTCTTGTACACAAATAACAGACTCACTGAGAATGAAATTGGGGATACAATTCATTTCACAATAGCATCCAAAAAAATGAAATATCTAGGAATCAACCTAAGAAAGGAAGTAAAAGACCTCTATCTTGAAAACAGCAGAACTTTGAAAAAAGAGATTGAAAAGGATATAAGAAAATGGAAAAACATCCTGGGTAGGAAGAACCGATATAGTGAAAATGATCATGCTTTCAAAACTGCTATTTAGATTCAATTCAATCCCAATTGAAATCCCAACAGTATATTTTACAGAACCAGAGATAACCATCCAAAAATTCATTTGGAACCAGAAGAGACCTAGAATAGCAAAAGCAATTTTAGGCAAGAAAGACATGGCAGGGGGTATCACAATCCCCAACATGAAACTATACTACAAAGCCACTGTGATAAAAACAGCATGATACTGTCAAACAAACAAGAATACATTAGAAGATGCAGAAATAACTCCAGACATACTGAGCCACCTCATCTTTGACGAAGGAGCCAACTATCCTCACTGGAGGAAAGATAGCCTCTTTACTAAAGTGGTGCTGGATAAACTGGATTTCAACCTGCCACAGATTAAAATGAGACCCCTATCTTTCACCATGCACTAAACTAAAATCAAAGAGGATCAAAGATCTAAATATTAAAACAGAAACACTAAATTTGCTAGAACATAGTTTAGGTAGAACTCTTGAAGACATTGGAACAGGAAAAGACTTTATGAATAAAACCTCAATAGCACGGGGACTAGCACAAAGAATCAACAACTGGGAACTCATCTCATTAAAAAGCTTGTGCACTGCAAGAAAAACCATCAACAGAGCTAAGAGACAACCTACAATGTGAGAAAAAATTTTTACCAGCTGTTCCTAAGATAAAGGACTACTGTTTAGTATTTACAAAGAACTTAAAAAAATCAGATCCCACAAATATAAAGACCCAATTCAAAAATGGGTTTATGAAATGAACAGACATTTTTCAGACAAAGAAGTAAAAGCAGCAAATAAACGTATGAAAAAATGTACAGCATTACTGGTCATTCTAGAGATGCAGATGAAAACAATGCCGAGATGCCACCTCACCCCAGAACGAATGACTGCTATTAAGAAATCATTCCAATAACAAATGCTGGCAAGGTTGTGTGGAGAAAGGAACCCTTCTCCATTGTTGGTAAGAATGCAGACTGGTGCCACCACTGTGGAAATCAATATGGAGATACCTCAAAAAGCTAGGATTAGAGGTACCATTTGACCCAGCTATTCTCTTGCTGGATATCTTCCCCAAAGAATTAAAAGAATTATACCACAGCAATATATGTGCACCCATGTTCATAGCAGCACAATTTGTGATAGATAAAACTTGGAAGCAGCCCAGTTGCCTATCAACTGGAGACTGGATAAAGAAAATGCAATTTTTTAAAAAAATAAAATGGAGTATTACTCAGCCATGAAGAGTGAGAAACTAGAGACATTTTTAGCTAAATGGATGCTCAGTTAGGCCATACTCTTAAGTGAAATAAATAGGACACACATGTGTAAATACTGAATAGTTTCTCTGGCATGAAAAACTGAAAGTGTAAATAAGGACTAAAAAGTAAAATAGATAATGTGAAATAGGAAGAAAAAGTCTAAAGGGGAAGAGTAAGTGGGAATGGAAGGGGAAAGGAAAGAAAGGAAAAGAAAAAGTATGAGGAAAAGAAAAAGTATGAGGAAAAGAAAAAATGAAAACAAAGATTTGTAAATAAGGACAGGTGGAGGCATTGAAGGGAAGGCAGGGAATGGGGAAAAAATAAGGACCAAGATATATCATGCAAAGGTACAAATTTCCAATGATAAATGTCATTGTATTGTATACCTAACGTGTACCAAAAAATTTAATGAAGAAAAAAATCACTCTTCACAGACTTTCATTTTCCTTGCCTAGATTACCACTCTCAAAAATATACTGTTGACTCATTTGTTTGCCTAGTTTTGATATCACCCAACCATACTGTATTGCATGTAATTTGAAGGTCAAGCCCTAGCCCTACCAGTAACTTGGAGAGGGACCTAAAGGAAGGCATGGGTTAGGTGTTAAACACAAAAACCTCCATGGTTTCCCATGGGAGGACCACTCCCCCCTTTCACTGTAAAGTGAACATTTATTAATGTTTAAAAAAATAATTACACTTGCTAACATTTGTAATAGCAATAGATACATTGTTGAAAAGTTATGTGTAAATGTGTTTGATTTTTTTAGACAACCTTGCTCTCAAATTGCATTAAGTAAAAAAATGCACTATTAGGAGCTATTAATGCAAAAACTCATAAATCTCTTTTCTCTTTACTCATGATTTTTCTCTTATCATTAAAAAAGAAAATGTAAAAGAATTGCAGAGAGAAACAAACAGCATTTAGTCTTTTATTTTATTTATATAAACACATACATTCATTATGAAAGAGAAGCCCTATAGTGTGTGTATGAAATTTGGAATCCTGTTTTTTAAGTTAAATTTTTATTTTTTGTATCATAAAATATTTTTCTCAAATACAACATAATAGATACATGATGTTCCTTCTTTTCAAAGTATACCTTATTTAGATAAACCTTAATTATTGAATACCTAAGATTTGGAAAGCTTGGAGTATTACAAACAATATGGAAAACATCATCATATACAAGCATACTCCTATTACACTAAATTTAGACCCAACTTTTTCTCCCAATGGATCTGTATTTCCAAAAATACAAACCCTACACATCTATTAAGGTAAATCTAGATTGCCACTTTTTTTTTTAACAAAGAGCTACCACCAAATATTAAGTGGTGACTCTCAGTCAAGTTGTTAAAAGGCTCAGTACTACTTCACCGAGCATTATTAAACAAAATTAAGCCACTCTTGCCTGGACATGTAATAGATAGGACTGAAGTCATTTCAGAAATAATCTTGTGATGGACATTTGTGACATTTCCTTGCTTTCCCACTACAACAAGCACTGCACAGCAATGCATTGGTCAGCGAGAGACTGCACGTACAATGGTTGGTCCCTATGATTATAATGGAGTCAAGGTACTCCTATCGCCCTGTGATGTATCAGCAATTGTATAGAAGCATATTCCTCATCTGTTTGTGAGGAAGTTGGTATAACCAAACCTACTGTATCACCAGTCATATAAAAATATAGCACATATGATTATGTACAGAACATAATACTTGGTAATGATAATAAAAAATTGTTATTGGTTTAAGTATTTGACATGGTGTCCTATTTACTGTTATTTTAGAGTGTACTAATTTTACTTGGAAAAAGAAAGTTAACCTGCCAGGTGTGGTGGCATACACTTGTAATCCCACCGTTTGAGAGGCTGAGGCAAGAGGAACTCCACAAGTTTGAGGCCAGCCTGGCCTACACAATGAGACCAAGGCTTAATTACATAGTGAAATTTGTCTTCTAAAGAAGTTAATTGTAAATAGCCTTCAGGGGGTGTTCCAAAAGAACCCATTGTTCACACTTTCAAAAGACTAAAAGGTATACTAGATAATGTGAAATTGGAAGAAAAGGGACAAAGACGAAGGGGAAGTGGGAGGAGTAGGGGAAAGGAAAGAAGGGAATGGAATCAATATGAGAAAATGAAAAAATGGAAACAAAGTCTTTGTAAATAGGGAGGAATCGAGGGGTTGAAGGGAGGACAGAGGAATGGGGAAAAAATAAGAACCAACAGAGATTATGTAAAGGTGCAAATTTCCAATGATTAATGTCATTATATTGTATACCTAAAATGTACCAATAAAAATAATTTTTAAAAAGAAGCCATTGTTATCATAGGAGGTGACAAGCTCCATGTGTGTTATTGTTCCTAATTATTTTCCAGTGGAACAAGATGTAGAGGTGGAAGGGAGTGATATTGATGGTCCTGAACTTGTGTGGGCCCAGTTTACGTGTCTTAGTTTTAACAAAAAGTTTAAAAAGAAAAAGAATAAAAATTTTAAAATAGATATAGGTAGAAGATGGCAGCCTATATGAAATGGGGCACCATAAGTGGCTTGGGATAATCTTCCAAAACCAATAGGTACATAGCTCTGAAAGGAGACAGGGCACACCAAGATTTGAGTGTTCACAACCTAATTGTGAAAGCAACCAGCGAAAATCCTAGTAAGAAAGAGAAATCAAAATACCTAGGCACTGAGTGAGTGGAGGCTCAGAGGGGAAGAGAATTTCCCCCTCTTTTACAGCAGTCAGGAGAAAGACAAAGCACTCTCCTGTGAGTACCCAGACAACTCAGGACTGAGAAACACTCCCTGCAGGTGTGGGTGGTCTCTCTAAAGGGAGACCTGAGACCCCAGAAAGCACCGACCTTTAAAGAGAGAAAAGGAGACAGCCTGGGAGATGAACAGCAGTTTATTTCCTTTGACACTGTTTGACAATCACAAAGGAAAGAAGTAAGGCTTTTATACATGTAGGAAAGCAGCATAGTTATTTTGGCTATTGTCTTTCTGATTTTAACCTCTGGTGACAAGTGACTTTAAGTGACTCATAAAAACTACAGGCAAATTTACAAGTCCCTCATTTCTGTTCACCAATCCCTTACATCTAACAGCACACTGCAGCCCTCTTCTTATCAGATGGTATCAAGAGAACAGGGCAACTTCAGCAGAAATCAAGCCCACTGGCCCACTACAAACATCACAGATGTTCATAGTGAGTCATATCTCTCTCACCACCTGTAGAGTCATTGGGTCATTGAGTCTGGGTCGTGGTCCTCTCATCCCAGGCAATGGTAAATAAGAAAACTAGAAAAACCTGTTTTTCTCCCATGAAACTTTTACCATGTCTCTTAAAGTTTCCTGGAGTTCTTTTAACAAACAGATTTGTGGAATTTCCCAGAAATGACTTCTTAATTTTCTCAGTTAGCAAACTTCTTGTGATCAATTCTTACAACTAGAAAAACTAAATTCTACAATTTCCCACAGCAGGCAGAACATCTGACTGCACCCAAGTGCTCAGAGATGAGAGAGATAATTCCTGTTCTGTATCCAGGATTTGGCAGGATTAGATCAGAAAGCCATCATAGAATGCCCTTTCCCTTTTCTTATTTGCCTCATTAAAACAAAGAGTCAGACTTGAGCAGAATAGTGGAGGGAAGTCTTCACTAGTACCTTGCTTTGCCTAGGCACAAAACGCCTCTACACTGTACAGTTTTAAGACACAGATGCCATTGTGTGATGGGGAAGAGTTGATTGTCAGTCCTATTGATGAGCGTAGGACCCGAAGGGAGGCAACTGTGATGCCGTGGAGTGGAACTACCAGAGTGGGAGAGAGATTGCATCTCCTGATTCCTTGGAGACAGAGCATGGAGCTGGGAGTGGTCTTCACCAGGCCAGCATACAGCATAACATTGCACAGACCAACCTTGGGGCTTAGACTTAGGGTACAGTGTTGATTTATAGTGATTTATAGTGAGGCACTGACTATGACATCTCAATGTGCAGTCACCTGAAGTTAAGTGTCGTGAGCAGCATGCACAGCCAGAAAGGCCTGGAAGGACAGAAGGAAGCAATGGGTAAAGTGCTGCAGCAGCTTCACTCACACAGCACATGTAAGCAGCAGCAGGGGATATTGTGGAAGGAAGGAGAGTAAGCTTCAGGAGCACCTCCCGAGAAGAGGGGAGGACTGGGCATCACACCTGAACAGCTGCACCCACATCCCCTCTGATGACCTGGGTCCTAAAACAGAGGCAAAAGCTCCACTTCCACAGGGGAGCAGGGTGAAATTTTGCAGAGCTCTATCTGTACAGACAAGGAAATGCAGTTTTGGTGGCCCATCTGTACCCTCAGCCCCTTCTGTTCCAGGTACAGTGGAGTACAAGTCAATTGTCGGGTGGGAACTCAAGCACTCACTAGCAGACAGACCCAACTTCCTAGTCACAAGCACAGAGGCGTGGAACTCGGCCCCCTGCAAGTGCTACAAGGCCTCTCCAAATCTGAACAAACACAAAAGTGGGGGCAGGTCAGATCTAGACTGCAGCATGAATTATACCAGGTCGATCCTTCTCTCTCTCTCTTTCTCTCTCTCTCTCTCTCTCTCTCTCTCTCTCTCTCTCTCTCTCTCTCGTTATTGCTTTTTGAAAGAGCTAGGTGGGCATTTGTGCACTACTGAAAGTGTAGAACTATGAGTTACTGATTTTACCTCTGTAGTTTCTTACCAAGTCACAACAAATTCTCCCACAGCAAAGGTCATTTGATAAAGTTAGCTAAATTACTGTTTTGGTCTTATAAACTGGACTTCACTTCCCTGTACCCTCCATCACATTCCATTTAAACTCCCTCCCCTTTACTTAATTCCTACCTCACACCCTCTCAAATATCCCTTTCCTCCCTACTTCTTCTATGTACGTAAAATTGTCAGAACAATGTATTTTTTTATATTTTCCATTTTTTTATTATTGTTCTCTTGACATATATATGTAAAGTGCATATGCAACTACTGAGTCAAATGTGTATATATATATATATTTGTGTGTGTGTGTATATATATGTATATATATACATATATATATATTCGAGTCAAAATACCAACAGTTTTTGTAACAAAACTAGAAAAAAATTAATCTTAAAATGTTTATGGAACCAGAAGAGCCAAAGCAATTCTGAGCAACAAGAGCAGAAAGGGAGGCATTACAATCATGGATTTCAAGTTATAATAAAAAGCTAAAAATTAGAGTAGTATCAGCACAAAAATAGACATGTAGACCAATGGACTAGAATATAAAATACAAAACAGATGTATGCACTTTTAGCCATCTGATTTTGACAAAGGAGCTGAAAACATAAACTGGAGAAAAAAATAGGCTCTTTAACAAATGGTGTTGGAAAAGTGGGTATCGCTCTTACCCTGTATAAAAGTCCAATCAAAATCAAAGGCCTAGATATAAAACCAGAAACACTGAATCTACTGGAAGGTAAAATATGAAGAACACTTGACGACATAGGCATAGGTAAGGGCTTCCTGAACAGAGCTCTGATTATGCTAACAGCCTACAAATGGGATTATATTAAATTAAAAAGCTTCTCAGCAAAGGAAACAATCAGTAGTGAAAAGACAACCTATACAATGAGGAAAAAAGTTACCAGTACTCCTCAGAAGAATAAAGAATATAAAATAACTCAAAAAATTAGACCCTCAAAAACAAAAGACCCAATCAAAAAATGGGTAAATGGAATGAATAGACATTTCACAAAAGAAGAAATACAAATCAAATAGCCAATAACTACATGAAATAAATGTCCAGCACTTTTAACAACTGTGAAGTGTAAAAGCAACTCTGAGATTCAGTGTTACTCATGTAAGAATGGCTATCATCAACAGCACAAAACTAACAAAAGCTGGCAAGGATTTTGGTAAAAAGGAATCGATTTACAAAGTTAATCAGTATAACCTCTACAGGAATTAAAATGCCGTTTCTCCAAAAATCTAAAAATTGAATTTCCATTTGAACAGTTAGACCTCTCCTAGGTATCTTCCCAAAAGAGTTGAAGATATCATACTATAGTGATACATGCATAGCCATCTTTATAGCAGTCAGTTCATAATAGCTAAGCTTTGGAAATAGCCTAAAATCCTCATCAGTGGATATATAAAGAAACTGTGATATATATTCATGATGGAGCATTACACAGCCATAAAGAGAGATAAAGCCAAGTCATTTGTAGGAAGATGTAAGGATATTGAGAGCGTAATATTATTGAATTAAATCAGAGAGAGTAGGTTAAATATCAGATCATATAATACCCAAAGTATACATAAATTAAAGGTGAAATAATGAAGAGATATTAGGAAACAGGAAGGTAGACTTCTTGGAGATGGGGAACAGAAATAGGCAGAGGCAAAGGGAGGGCAAGTGGGGTATACAGTATATATATTCTCCAAATTCTCCAAAAAGAATGCAATTATTATTTATCATAAGCATATACCATTAAAACATAAGCAACTTAAAAATAGCAAAAAAGCTTACAAAGATATAAAGATGAAATATTTTTGGATAGTTGTACCATGTGTTTGGGTTCTAAGCTAAGTATCAGAAAATAATAAAAAAAACTAAACAACCAACGTGTGATAAAAAAAATGTTATAGATGTTAATTTATGGAAGAAAGGAAAGATGCATGAATTTAGTGGAGGTTGAGGGTACAGTGTTTGTGACGTCTACAGCAGTGGGCAGTGTCAGTCTCGCCTTCACACTCACTCACCGCTTATTGATTTTCTTTCCTGCAAGCTCCAATCATGTGAAGTGCCCTATACAGGTACACCATTTTTATTTTTTACTGTATCTTTAGGTGCCTTTTTATGCTCAGGCATACATAGACACATCAATACTTGCCACTATGCAACAATTGCTTATGGTCTTCAGTACAGTAATATGCTGTACAAGCTTTTAGCCAAGGAACAGTAGGCTACACCATACAGTGTAGATGTGCGGTAGGCTATTCCATCTAGGTTTGTGTAAGTACATTGTGATATTTACACAATTATGACATTGTCTAAAACCACATTTCTCAGAACATATCCCCGTCATTAAGTCATTGAGCTGTCTGTAGCTGTACCAGATTCAGAAGGAGACTTGGTAGTCAGAAATAAGCTGTCTAGGAAAAATTACTCTTAAAAATATTAGAGAAGATAAAATAAGCATTGAAGATTTATATTGGGTCCTGATATAGTTGGAAAACATGGATTTTGGTGCCTATGCCAGTTCAGGTTAATTGTCAGCTTGCTTGGGTTGGGAGCTACCCCATGGGATTAATAAAGCACACTCTGGGTGTGTTTGGGTGGGTAATAGAGGCAGGACCTTGGAGTCTATATCTGGACCCTGACCCATTCGACTCACTGGTGCTATTCGCCTATTCTTCTTTCCAGCCACCAGAAATCAAGCGGTTTTGCCCCACCACACCCTTCTACCATAATGCTCCTGCTTTGGAGCCAATCAACCATAGACTAACACTTCTGAAACCATTAGCCAAATGAATCATTTCCTCTTTAAATTGTGTATGTTGGGTATTTGGTCTCTGCAACAAAAATCTGACTAATAGAGTCCAACACAACTGGCCAATCTCCTGGGTTCATTACTCCTAGTGATTCAATCTTGTTAGTTTCTATACATTTCTGAGAATTTTGCTAACGGGAAATGAAGATAATACTCATTTCACAGGTTTATTTTACAGATTAAATGTTGTAAATGTACAAAGCATTTGTGTATTAAGCATACATATTGTATATTTAATAAAGCTTAGTTCTCTTCTATAAGGATTCAACATAAAGCAGTAAGTCATAAGTTAATAACCAAATGATCACAGTCAAAGTCCCAAGCCATAATCTGATACAAATGTCAGAGAGCAAATCAAGGCCAAGATTTAGGGTATAAATAAACAATTACAGACAAGAAAGATGGAAAAGGCTGTTGAGGGAAAAGAGGACCAAGTGGGAAAATCTAAGGACTTAAAAACACTAATGTGGAGAAACAGAAAGTCCAGGGAAAGGCAGAGCTGAACAGGAAAAGCTCCTTGGCAGCTGAGATCTTCTCTTACCACAGAAAGGTATATGGCTTCTTAGGGGGCAGCTGCTATTGCAAAACAGGGCTAGAGGAGCTCTTGAGAGCAAGTCAGAGCACCTGCCAGACTCGGGAATGATCCAGCAAGCCGCAAGAATCTCAGAAACCTTATTCATCAGGGTCTCAAGAGCACATTAAGTGAAAATAGTTGTGCATTAGTGAAGATGTATTCAGATGTAAGTAAAGGAAAATCTTATTAAAATGACTCAGAACATACACATATGTTTGCTTATGTAACAAGAAGTCCAGAGTTAGGTGTGGTTGACAGCACCATAGATCCAGCTGCTTTCCATTCTTCCAGAAATCCATCCTCTTAATGCTACACATGTCACCTGTCAACAGGGCCAGAAAATAGCCAAATGCAACTCCAAACTTCACAGGATAGTCTCAAGCACGAGCCAAGAATGGTGGCAGGGTAAAAAGGCTTTCTTATCCTATTCCCCTCTCTTATTAGAAAAAACACTTTTGTGAGGGCCCAAAAGACC
The DNA here is from genome assembly GCF_053883595.1 of Heterocephalus glaber. Classification (NCBI taxonomy): domain Eukaryota; kingdom Metazoa; phylum Chordata; class Mammalia; order Rodentia; family Bathyergidae; genus Heterocephalus; species Heterocephalus glaber. Next base: position 17,212,399 of record NW_028258406.1, on the reverse strand, counting down.
TTTGATTACCTTTCAGAGCCTTGAGCTATTGTCCCCTAGAATGCTCAATAGACAGAACAGCGGATCTGCTCTAAGACCAACCATGATTATTCCCATGGAGCAAGGGATATGGAAGCAGGAAAAAAAGCTTGAGTTCTTTTGATAGAAAAGTAGCTGATTCTGGCTATTAGAGAGACTACCAAAAATGTGCCACATGTCCTAAGAGACTAAAAAGATGAGCTGAGTGTTGGTCCTGCCTTTTAAAAATCTTCTTGGAACTGGAAACTGGATAAAGAAGATATGGTTTTTTATAAAATGGAGTACTACTCAGCCATAAAGAACAAGAAACTAGAGTCATTTATATCTAAATGGATGCACATTGAGGTGATACTCTTCAGTGAAATAAATAGGACACACGTGTAAATACCGAATATTTCTCTGGTGTGAGAAACTGAAAGTGTAAATAAGGATGAAAATGGTTTAAAAAAATTGATAATTTGAAATAGGAAAAGGTCCAAAGGGGTAGGGGTGGTGGGAGGGGAAGGGGAAAGGGAAGAAGGGAAAGGAAAAATTATGAGAAAGAAAAAAAATGGAAACAAAGTCTATGTAAATAGGGAGGGGTGGAGGGGTGAAGGGCACATAGGTGATGGGGGAAAAAGTGAGAACTAAGCTACATCATGTCCAGCTACAAACACCCAATGATAAATGTAAATGTATTGTATACCTAAAATGTACCAATTAATATATAAATTAAAAAATAAAAAAATAAAAAATAAAATAAAATCTGCTTGGGCAGGTTGCTTGTCTATAAGACAAAATTAACTTTTATGAGTGGGGATAATATACTCATGCTGTGGTTTGAGTATAGTTTATCCCCACCAAAATTCACGTTAGAGTTTAGTCCCCATTGTGATATATTAAGAGGGTAGAAATGTAATCCAACTATAACATTTAAAGTTGATGAACTTGAGAGGTGATGAAGATTAGACAGGGCCATCGGGTAGAGCGTCCATGACTGAATCTTGGTGAGCATATAAGAAGAGAGAAAGACATTAGAATAAATAAATACACACTGTCTGTCTCTGCCACATGCTGCCCTGTGCCACCTCAGAAAGGGCCAGTAGGAAAGACATCACTGGAAATATTCCTTTAATCTTGAATCGGAACCAAAAGAAACCTCTTTTTTAAATCACTCAGTCTGTGCCATTATGTAATTAGCAACAGAAAATGAACTAGTACAATTCATAAAGGTGTGTCACTATGAGGATTAAAGGAGATGAAGCATGTGAAAATGCTTTGTAACTAGGCTCATGACAGAAGCAGACATGACTTCCTCTGGGTCATATGGCACGGAATTTGTTTCCTATAAGAAAAGTAAAGATTCATTCAAGAGGAAAGGTACTACATGTACAACATTATCATTATTATTACAACTTTTAGAAAAATTGGTAGAGAAAGCACAGTCATTGATGCCAAACACTAAATAGAAAACTGGGTAGTTTGGGGCTTTTAAAAACACACTGAGCCTATGTGGACACTAGAAACTGCTAACAGTGTATCTGACAGAGCCACTTTATTCTGGGAAAGACACAAGTCTTGACTGAACTCCAGCGGGAAAATAACTTACTGAGATCTCAGCAGGAACAGTTTCAATGTATTAGAACTCTGAGTACTATGCCTGGATTACTATCAGAAGAAAACTCTATGGATGAATAAACATATAAAAGCAAGGAAGACAAACCAGAAGCTTATGTAGGCTATTCCTTCACAAGAATAGCCTAAAAGAGGCAAGAAGGTGACTGCTACCTCTGTTTCCTGATAAATCAACACAGCAACTTGGCAGTGACAGCAAGGCAAATATTCAGCAGCCAGAAGAATGATGTCACCATCTGATGGGACACAGAGTTGAGAAAGCCTCTGTCCTTGGGCCCAGCATCATCATTGATTTCTATGTCACACTGTCATGGCCTTCTGAAAATTACTTTGTAAATTATTTATATGGTGGATTGTGGCTCAGAAGTTTTCAGGTCAAGAAGGTTGGGTAATGACCAAGGCTCACCAGACTACCGGGCCCTTCCTTTCTGCAGTTTGGAGAGTGGAGCATAATTGTGGTACCATGGTGACCCTAGGGCACTTGTCCTTTCCCTGGGGGTGATGCCAGATTTTTTAAAAAGTCTCGGAGGGCTACTAGACTGTCCCTTCTGCTAATCCTCTCTGTGTCACTTTCTTTCTCCTAGCTCTCTTCCCTCTGTGTATCAGTGTATGGTCACCCATGTCACAACATGCAAGCAATTTGACATTATCACCATCCTCATCTTGTCATTACGTCTCTTCTTAACTTACTGCCTTCCCTTGAATACAATTTTATAATAGCTTCCCCTGGAAATACTGCAATAAAGAAGGCCAAAAGATAATTGCTGCCCCTCAGTGAGTTATTATTTATGTCATGTATATGATATAAATAGGACAGGCGGTAGTAGAACTGAGTAAATATATTGGAAAAGGGCACATGAGAACAAGAGTGAAGGAAGAATAAGAAGTAAAAGCAAAAAGTAGAAATCAGCTCCACTCAGCAAGTATTTTTGAGTGCCTAGTATATGCAGATATTCAACAAAGGTTTGGAAAGTAAACAGTAAATAAGAAGGTGGAAAGTGTCTTGGTCTAGTGGAGAGGTTAGACATGTTGACATATTTTTATTTTAAAATGTGTTATGTAAAGATATATATGTTTGAGACAGTGTGGGAGATGTGGTGCCTAAGTCTTGAAGAAAAGTAGGACAGTATTTCAGGCAGAGGAATGGTCCAGAAAAAGGCACAGAGTGAAGGAAATAAGAGGTTACACAGGATTGTGATTCATAAGGCAAAAGGCCTTGTCGTGCTCAGAATCACAGGAAGATAAGTCATGATAAAACTTATGTTTTATAAAACTAGTGTGCTTATATTACTCCATCTATTCCTCACAAGAGACCTGAGAGAGATGAGTATTGTTATCCACATTTTATAATGGAGAAAATTGGGGCACAGAGAGATTATTTCTGCCAGGAAAGACCAGGTCTCCAAGTCCCCTGGCTCCACCTCCAGAGCCTTTTCCTGTCCAATTAACAGAAGACTGAGCCACTAAAGAAAAAAGGAAATTCGGGCGCACCATACACTCCAGGGACTTCTGAATTCCGACCATGACCAGTAAAAACATACTTTTCCATTTCAATCTAATATCCCAAAGAATACTTTTATTTCTTTTACTTTTATTTTTAATTTTTATTTTATTAGTATATACTTGCAGTTCATGCCATTTACAATCATCTTGGGGAGTGGTTATATGTACACACCACAGCTGGTTTCTATTTTAAAATTCCCTTTCCCATCTATCTCCCCTCCTTTCCTCCTCCACCAATTCCTCTATCTCATTTTTCATTCTTGTTGATATTATTAATCTTAGCTTATGTTATAGCATATAATATTTACATTAATTAAAGTTATTGGGTTCCTGTACATGGCATATGTTTATTATACTTATTTCCCCTTCCCCTCCTCCTCACCCCTATTGCTTTTTCCCTTGGACTACTTATCTATTGTAAGAGATCCATCTCTTTGTTCCCTTCTATCCATCCTTTATTATTCTCTTTGTTTGTACTTTGCATCACTCAAATGAGAGATATCATACAGTACTTAAACTTCTGTATCTGGTTCATTTCACTCAACATTATATTTTCCAGGTGCATCCATTTTCCCACAAGCATCTCAAATCCGTCATTCTTCATAGCAGAGTAGTATTCCATTACATGTAGATTCCTCACTTTCTTTATCCAATCATCTGTTGATAGGTAAAACTCCAAAGTATGTGTGGAAACAAACACTGCACAAAATAACACTTACTACATGTAATGTTCTTTGATACTTTCTATTCTATTCTGTTTCAATTCATTTGAATAAAAATACTGCTGGCCACAATAGTTTGATGGCAGCATCGCTAGATGCTGGGGAAACTGGCGGTACTCACAGCTAGTTAGGTTAAGGATGATGGAACTGAGCCTGCAAGAAAGGAAGTGCTTTCTGAAGATCATCTGTGTGAAGTGCTTTGCCCAGACATGGAGCCAGCATTGACTGTGTCTTCCCTGCATGTTTCAGGTGCCTCACCCATCCTAGCTTATTAGACCCAAACAATCTTAGGAAATGAATTTTTCACTAGCTCCACATCACAAGTGAAGGTACTAATATACAGAAAGATTAAGGAGCTGGTTTGTACATTATGTGACTATTGGGGAAACTACAAATCCTTATACTGAAAAAAACTTTGTTCACGTACCTTTGAATTTTGCTGAGCAGCTTTCTTACATGTGATTGAAGTTATTAGACTCTGCAATTTCTTTCTTCTCAGCACCTTTTTTGCTTCAAAGTCACCCTCTGAGATCTGGCTGGGAGAATGAGCTACAATACCTCATAAACTCTGTGTTGATTTGAGAAATCCAGTGATGATCTCAGAATTGCTAAATGTTAGCAATTATATCAGAACAACTCTAGATTTGTTAGTACAATTTCGATACCATTGGCTTCAGGATTAATCCTTTCTTGTTTCTGTGGAGCTATAACAGTGTCTTAATATATGAAAAACTGCAACTTCTATAGTAGTGGAAAAAGCCATTGGCTCACGAGTAATTTATGAAGCACAGCCAATTTTTGTAAATAGTTAAAATCTTCCGAGTTGACAGATGATTACCAGGGAATTTTAATATGTATCATATCAGAGCATGCATATTTTCATGTATAAATTCCACTACTTCATTAACTTTAAATATTTGTCCTTATTTCAGCAAATCTCCAATAAGTTAATTGCTATATTCATTTGCTCAATGAAAAATAAAAATTTTACCAGGATTTGATCATGTACAATCGAACCTGTACCCTGAATTATAATGTCATGGTTCAAGAGTTGTTTTTGTTTTTTTTTTTTAAAAAAAAAAAAAAGGAATAGATTTTTACCATGGGAATCTACACAAGGTAGAACTTACGGGATTCAAGAATGCAATAATGCAATTAAACATATGATTTAATGAAGTCTCCCTGACAGTGAATCAATCTTTAGAAAAAAACCCTCAGCTTTCCTCCAAAGCTAGGGAAATATATGAGACAGCATTAAAAGATTCCAGAACACACAGAGAAATATTTTGAGAATCTAGTATGAATTAAGCACAGTCCTGCCTGGTCTTTTGTTTCCTGGGAATCATTTAGATGATCTGAGCAATGATTGATTATTCTTACTCCTTGTTACTCCTCTGGCATGCTAAAACTCCAGAACACTGGTGTCCTGAAGTGCTGTCACTTAAGTAAGTAGTGAGCTATCCTCTGCTGGCTCCAATCCAAGAAACGACTTCACCATCCTTAAGAAAAAAGCCAAGGACTCTGTTGAGACCATTTTGGGTCAGAGGTTCTTCTCACCTAGGTTCTGATCCAGGTTGATAATCCAGGGGGCCTTGATTACAGCACTTCACCTCTTGAGAGGTCAGTTTCCTGGTATGTAAAGTAGAGGAAGAGGCCAGATAACCTGAATTACCAACTGTGACTTTAGGTCTCACAATGCGTTGTCTTTTAACTGCTTATTCCCAAAGCACTGGTTTACTCAGGTTTCTCCATATGAAATTAACATTTCCTTCCAGGTCTGAGTGCTTCTTGCCCTTTCCAAGGGGAAATTCTTCTGTGATTGCCAAGTCTCCAGCAGTTAAACCAGTCTTTTTTGGTTCCTGTGAGAAAGGATGGTTTAAATAAAATGCTCTCAGTTTTCAGTCTATTAGTCTGTCAGAGGCTTCAAAATCAATCCGTGGGTTTCTCAGACATTTTCCCTAGGGTTGTGAAGTTCCCTAGTATACAAAAGGCAACTTTACTCCTGACTTCTCCATCAAATGAGCTTATCTCAATCATTTCTCTTCCAAAACTTTTCTATTTCCTGTGAAGCCCACCTGGCTTTCACCTTTTTCTCAGTCATTCATTGTACTTACTTTTCTATCTGAGTTATTCTCAGGAGTTATGCCATGTAACCCAGTTAATGGACAGCTCCCAATGGCCAAAATCGGGTTTCCCATATCACGTGGCTCCATCAAGTTCAGTACGCCAAATATCACTGGCTGAGTTTTCTGTGAAAGACAGTTTTCATATGGACAGGAATTTTAAAACAAATACATGCAAATTCTTAAAACAAAACGTACAACTGGTCAAAATTTAAAAGAAGAATAGAATAAATGAAGGAAAGTTTTCATGGCACATAGAATAAATGATGTTCTGAAGTATTATTAATCCTTTAGAATTAATCCTTTAGAAATTGTAGAACTCAGAAACACACAAAAGACAAAGGCACTTGTGACAACATGAATGAATCTGAAGGTTATTCTGTTAAGTGAAATAAGCCAGGCACAGAGACAAATACAACATGCTCTAATTTATATATAATCTAAAAATCTGGAAGTTACAAAAGCAGAAAGCAGAATGAGATGTTACCCAGCTAGATGGAAAGATTAGAGAGATGTTGATCAAAGGGTACAAAATTTCATATAGGCGACAGAAATAAATTTAAGAGATCTGTTGCACAAAGCATTACTATAATTACTAATGTGTTGTATATTGGAAAACTGCTGAGAAAGTAAATTTTAAGAGTTCTCATCACACAAAAAGGATGAGCTACGGGTGAGTTAAATTGCCTGATTTATCCATCCCACAATGTAAGCATATTTCAAAACACTGTGTTGGGCATGATAAATTTATACAACCATTGCCAATTAAAAATAAAGTAAAAGTAAAAAGGCTAAGCTTTTTGAAAAATAAAAAAGACAAATTGTGATAATTTGGAAGAGACAATTCTCTCTTACATATATATATATATATTTATGTGTGTATATATACGTGTGTATGCTTGTATATTTTATATACACTTATACCTATATTGTATACACACATTTGTTCAAAAAGCAATAGCAGTTGCACCCTTGATTTCCTTCTGTGAAACTTTAAAAAATTCTCTAAGAGGGAAAATCCCAATTTATAGACATGATATTATCATGGCAAGATGATTTATTACACTATTAAATTGTTTTTCTTGTCTATACATTTCCCTTCCCACTCATTTCACTTTCTTGCCTCAGGACTTGTGGCTCCCCAAGGGAATGAGGTGAATGTGCCTTTGAAAAGTAGTAGGAAGGAGAGGCTCTTCATGCTTAGGAAAGAGTCCAAGCTTGGGAGCCCCTGAGAAGGAAGGTTTTCCACCCTCTAGCACAAACTGAAAAGCCATGGTTCCAAGGTGGCCTCCAGACACCACCCTCACCAGAGATTCACGCAACTCAAGCATAATATAGAAACTGCAGCATCTACAGCTGGGAAGAGTATGTGTGGCCAGGGGCAGAGAGCGCACCAGGGTGACTGATTGCCTTTGACTAGAGGGCACTTCACAATGGTTTGAACACATATATATTAGGCACCTGGTGCCATCCAGCCCAAAGGGCAAGGAACTTGAGAATAATGGTTTTGAACTTTCCACCAGGAAAAGGGAATAGAGTTATTTTAAAGAAAATAAGCACAGTGCTTATTTCCCAGACTTGGGAGCTCTGCTTCATTCTTGCTGCTTTAGAATATATGCTATAACCAAGTGTTAGTATTGTCTCCAATGTCCCATTTGGAGACAGTAAATGAGGTTAGTTTTTAGTTTTTCAGATAGAAGACAAAGCTGTACGGAAAGAAGATTTTTTTATATCTGGTGTGTACTCTGTATAGAGGACTTTTTAATGAAAATTTAAGTAACTGCAGTATCCTATTCTTATTTATCTAGGATATTGCAATATTGCCAACAAAGCAGTAACTACAAAGCAAAATCAGAAAACCATGTCATGGAGTCTTCATTATCATGTATTAGATTTTGCTATATTAAGCAACTCATAGCAGGACTGCCTTAAGAGTACAGTCACCTTGTACATCTCAGCCAAAAATGAAAACAAGAAAAACCCAAACCTTGCTTGCAAGTGATGTACAGTGTAGCCAAAGGGCTGATGGTGCATCTATGATGTGCCAAGAATCTGAGTCCAGCTGCTGCCAGTTCCGCTGGTATCTTGTTTTGACTGCACTGAAGAGTCATTTGGGGTCTTGGGAGGTTTAATTCAGTTGTCTCTGGGTCATGCCAACAATGATTCATTTCCTGGGTCCAGTTTTCTCAGCATTATTACCTTTCTCTTCTCAGGGACAATGGTAGAAATTCAACACAGGGTTCTGCATGGGGCTCTCTCTACTCTTCAGAGGCCAATTGACCAGAATGGGGTGGTCTGTGTAGCAAATAAGTGTTTGTGGACTCCATTCCATAAATCAGTTAGGACTGAGGTCTTAGCAAGTACAGTCTTTTTTCTCATTAGATAGAAGCAAGTTTCAGAGGAGACAGTAGGTGGTGGTATAGAATCTTGGGTCCTGGTTCCCACTTTGACATCTCCTTCTCTCACTTTGAGCCTCTATCCAGCAGTTGTGCTGCCTTCATGAAGCCCTGAATCTCAGTGGTCTCCTCTGTGAAATCAGATAGTTACCATGAATGACCATGGAGATTACTTCCAGATCAGTCACTGTCATTATGTTTATATTGCTGTGACTGCTGAGATAAATTCACTGTTAATCATTTTAAAACTAAAAGCTAAAAAGTTGAGGTTGAAATTGTCATCTCCATTTCATTCCCGTTGGTATTTTTTCCCGTTTTCCTTACCTCGCCCTCCCCATCACCAAACACACATATATAACATGCATGTTATGAGGAGGAAACCCTAAGAAAGAATGCTCAAAGCATTTATTTTTCCAGGATGTACAGAGGTATCGTGGTTTCACTTTGATAACAATGCCTTGTACTGAATAATGCTGGCTATTCCACTTAATTTTCTGTTTCTTCAAAATAAAACAAAAATAGCACTGATTTAGGACTTTTTTAAAATTCTCCCTGAAAAAGTCAAGATTTTTTTTTCCAAAAACCTCAGTAACCCCTGTATCAGGGGACAGTAAATATTATCAACTTTAGTAGAAATGAAAGAAACTAGGTATGATTCAAGCCAGGCATGAGGAAAGTCAATATCAACAGGATATTGATACAGAGTCCAAATCATGAATTCCCTGAAGATTTCCTTCACACCCTGGAGAATAATCTTTTCATTCAATACAGATTTTATGGTTTTTTTCAAATAACTTTAATAATCTGAATAACATAATTTTTACAAATTAATTTTGATTTAAACAGTAAACAGTTAAATCTTTTTACATATAACATTGATTCTTTCTCATTTTGATGAACCCTGAGGGGAAGCCTCAGCTTTCCTCTTTGAGTGACAAAAATTTTCATTTCTCCTAAGTAAGCCTCCAACATAGGGAGAGCACTATGGATTGCAGTGTTGGGGATGTGGAGAATAGTCCCCATTTCCCTCCATATTACTTCCATTAAGCTGAGCAAGACAGGCCTGGGCACATGGAGCTCACCATCTCTGAGCAAGATAGAGTTGGAGTACAAGCATGCTCCTGAGAAAGTGAACTGGCTTTGCAACCAGATGAACCTAGTTTTTAATCTGTCTGCTCACACTTCCTAAGTGCTTTCAGGTGAGCAACATCAATTCTCTAGGTAGGTTACCTTTGATAACCAACCCTTTAACACTTATTTTCAGGGTGCTGCAAGAATTATAAATTATATGAGTAATGAATCTGGCATGAAATGGACAAGCAATGAATTGGAGTCATTGTTCAATGCCCCCTCAAAATCAAACTCCAATTTTGGTCACATTTCATTCTCACTTCCAGCCTTTCTCCAGAGGTGGGACTGCTTGTGGAAGGTCTATTGATAATTTAATTGATAAAGCAAATATATTTGAATTTTTAAATATATGTATAATGCAAAGAATAATAATTAAATGTCCCTGCTTACATCCCACCAAGCTCCTGTATTGGAACACGGGGGGTTGCAGACCAACTTCCTCTTCATTGCTGGCCTGTGCTCCTCACCCACCCACTTATCATGCACAGCATGATATAGCTTCTGTGCTTTGAAAACTCTTTTTATCCAGCATCTTTGGGTATTATGTATAGGAAGAGATTTCTCTGAACAGCTGATGCACCACCGCTATTCACAGAAAGTCATTGCAATGCTGTCCACCTTGTTCTCTCCCACTGGGGTAATCATCCCCTTATGGCTTCTGGTGACCTAGAACCCTCTTACCCATCCTTCTTCTCCCATCTCCAGAGGCTCTTCATATTTACTCTGGACTTGTATTTTCCAACACCATTTTTAAATCACATTAAATAGTGAAAACGAAGGTCCTGAGATGAGAAGGCCCAGATTTGAATACTGTCTATATGATTTATTCAAACTTCTAATTTGGGCTAAATCACATAACATCTCTAAACTTAGCCTCTTCAAGTGTAAAAAATAATAATAATTGTTGTTCCATTTGTCACAATTCATTGTGCAGAGGAGCAAATAAAGTAATATATACAAAAAGTTTTATAATTGGTGATTGTGCTAAAAATGTAAATCATTGTTAGACTTTGACCTGCAAATTAAGGATATGTCTCTCCATCATTTGTTCCTGAGGAAAAGATCTAATAAATTATTTTTTACTGAATTAATTTTGCTACAAGGTCATTGTGTTTTAAATGAGAAATGTGGATAATGCAAAAGAAAGCATCTCATACATTTTAAGGATGGGCATGTGGCTATTTACGGATGGTGGTTTTTCCTCTTTCCTTGCACCTCTGTTATCAGCAATACACATGCACATGTGGCCAGTATTTCACTTACCCCCACAAACACTCTCATTTCTAATTTCTGGTAATTGCTTGTGTAGCAATAATTGCAGGAAGGCAGCCGGCTCCATACTACATATACTAGCAGAGAATAGACCAGCTCTATCTGGCTCCTGTGGGACAAGTCATAAAGCCATGATGGCTGCCAGCTTGAAAATATGAAATATTGTGAGACAGTTTTACCACTTTCCTGAGAGGTGGTCCCTGATGCCCTGATTGGAATTTAAACTGGAAGTTACCTCCAGCCATCTGCTCATCCACAGAAACTCCTCAGCGGCTTCCCATAGGCCAGTGATAATATTGAGGCTGCTCCTCTTTCCTTTTGGGAAGCTGGGTAAATGCAATTCATAATGGGAAATAGAGCAGATGTGCAGTGTCAGCCCAGGAAAAGTGTAGAGAAAGGAGGGGCAGTGTTAGGAAAGAAAGGTCCCCTAAGGATTATGTTTACTCAAGATAAGGAGACTGCCAGAAATTCAAGCTTTAAGTGTTTTATAGGTTTGCCAATGTCTTAGCATTGGCCTGAGTCCTAATGTTTTATATAAACACACACTTATACACATAACCTTGGCATGGAGAGGTTCTGGTATCCTTATTTTGAAATCTTCAAACACGGCTTGTAGCTATCAACATACTAATTCTCCTGTCCTTCTCTATTTTAATTTCTAGCGATCCTTGGTTAACTCTTAGTTTTCTTAAGGCAGTAAATCTGACCTGGATTAGCAGCAACTGCCTGAGATGCTCAGTGGACAGCACAGAGCTTGGTAAATACATGGGCAACAGTGGCTCATCCATAGGCCTGCTGGTCCACGCAGCAGTGCTACTGCCCAGGAGCTCAGATGATGGAGGCAGGAATAGCCACCTGGCCATCAGAATTAGGAGGTAGGAAGATGCAGGAGCAGGGACACACCTGAAATTTTGCTAGAATTTGGGGAGCAGTACAGACAGGTAGTGTGATGCCTCCAACAGGAAACCTTTGGGTGCACTCAATCAGATCTGACATACCATTTGGACTTCTACTGCAGACTTGTTTTCAATGTTTATCTAAATTAGTAAACCACTGACTCATTTATTCATTAAATGTAGTATCTTTTAAAATACTTTGCTTCACGATGGGGATATGTTTGGAGAAATACGTCATCAGATAATTTTATTACTGTGAAAACTGCACTTACAAATACCTAGATGACATATAGGATAATTACTCAATATGCTCTCTTGATGTGATCAAGAAAAGCAGTGAGCACAAGAGGTATGAAACTTCTGTGATGTAACACATACCATTTTACAGTAAATTTATTTTCTTTCTAAGAGGAAGGAATACACTAAAATAACAATAAAAATTTACTGAGGTAAATATATATACATATATATAACATAATCACTTATTGCCATTATCAAGTATTATGCACTGCAAATAATTAGATGTGATATACTTTTATACAACCAGCAGTGCAAAAAGATTTGTGGGCATCAGCAAAACTACAAATGCTCAAGAGAAGCCTGGTGATACAAGGTTCAATGACACCAATGTCCTTGGTCATAAGATTATTTTTTTCATTCATTAATTTTATTGGTACATTTTAGGTATACAACATACTCACATTCATTATTGGGAATTTGTACCTTACATAATATATCTTGGTTCTTATTTATTCCCCATTCCCCTGCCTTCCCTTCAACCCCTGCATCCCTCCCTATTTACCAAGACTTTATTTCCATTTTTTGCTTTTCTCATATTTATTACTTTCTATTTATTCCTTTACCCTATCTCTCCCACTTACCCTTTCCCTTTTGATCTTTTCTTCCTATTTCACATTATCCATTATACATTTTGATCCTTATTTACACTTTCAGTTTCTCACACCAGAAAAACTATTCAGTATTTACACAGGTGTGTCCTATTTATTTCACTTAAGAGTATGGCCTCAATGTTCATCCATTTAGTTAAAAATGCTTCTAGTTTCTTGTTCATTATGGCTGAGTAGTACTTCATTTTATTAAAAAAAAAAACAAAAAACCCACATCTTTATCCAGTCTCCAGTTGATGGCAATTGGGCTGTTTCCAGGTTTCAGCTATCACAAACTGTGCTGATATGAACGTGGGTGCACATATATCACTGCGGTATGATTCTGTTAATTCTTTTGGGAAGATACCCAGCAGGGAAATAGCTAGGTCAAATGGGACCGCTAATCCTAGTTTTTTGAGGTATCTTCATACTGATTTCCACAGTGGTTTTTTACTTCTATGTCTGAGAAATGTCTGTACATTTCAGAAGACCATTTTTGAATGGGGTCTTTAAATTTGGGGGGGATCTGATTTTTTTCAGTTCTTTGTATATTCCTCCAGTGAGGATGGTGGGCTTTGTCAAAGATGAGGTGGCTGAGTGTGTCTGGAGTTGTTTCTGCATCTTCTAATGTATTCCACTGACCCTTGGGTCTGGTATTTTGACAGTACCATGCTGTTTTTATCATATAAGAAAATGGAGGCTCCTAGCTCAGAGGAGGTGCCACAACACCCAGTGCAGAGTAGGAGGCTTCTGGGCCAAAATACCACCACTGCTAGCACAGGGGAGGCTTCCAGGTCAATGTGTTACAGCTCCCAGTGCAGAGTAAGAGGCTTCTGGGCCAAAATACCATCACTCCCAGCAAAGAGGAAGCTTCCAGGTCAACATGCCACAGCTCCCAGTGCAGAGTAGGAGGATTCCAGGCCAACATACCACCGCTCCCAGTACAGAGGAGGTAGGCCACGTGGCTACCAGCAGTACCTCCCCCACCATCAAAATGAGAAGACATGTAAACAAGCCTCAGAACCAGACTTCCAGATCACTTACAGCAACCCCAAAGGGAACCAAGATGGAACAATCTGATACTCAACCACCTGGACTCCTTGAACTGGCAACATAAGAGTATCTGGAAAAAATGAAATCAGAAATAATTTCTCAGATAACAGCAGACATTGTGTCAACATGATTAATAAATCAAGAGAGGACACAGATAAAAAAATACAGGAGAAGAGGAACATGATGGAATCCCAACATAGGAAATAAATGAAATCCATAAAACAGATGCAAAAAGATTTCCAGGAGATTAAAAACTCCATTGAAAGTCTATGCAACACAATGAGGCAATGTGAGGACAGAATTTCAGATATAGAAGATAAGACTGCAATTAGTGACCAGGAAAAGAAAAACTGCTTCAAAATTGTAAAGGACCACAAGAAATCAATCCAGCAGCTGCTAGAGGATGCAAAGAAGAATAACATAAGACTGATGGGAGTCAATGAAGAAACAGGAGAGAGTGCAGAAGGCATAAAAAAAAAAAACTATTCACAGAAGTGATGGCAGAAAACTTCCCAAGTAGGGGAAATGACTTGACATACAGATAAGTGAGACATATAGGACTCCAACTAGATTTGATCAAAAGAAAATGTACACATAGGCATATAATTGTGAAGATTCCAGAAACCCAACAAAAGAACAAAGTTCTGCAAGCAGTTAGAGAAAAGAAACAAATCACATACAAAGGAAAGCCCATCAGAATCACAGCAGACTTCTCAATGCAAACCCTCAAGGCAAGAAGAGGTTGGAGTGATGTACTTCAAGCTCTAAAGGAAAACAGCCTCTAAATGAGATTAATGTACCCTGCAAAACTATCCTTCAAAACTGATGGAGAAATAAGATATTTTCATGACAAAGAGCACCTTAGGAACTTCATGAATACCAAACCAGAAGGCCAAAAAATTTTACACAATATCCTAAGGAAAGACAACAAGGATCACAACCTCATGAAGTCCAGAGGAATGAATCCATCAAGCATGACAAGAAATTAAATGCAAAGGGGGAGAATCCAACAAAAAGAAAGTCATGACAATGATAAGTCAATATGCATCAGTTATAAGCATCAATGTTAATGATCTCAATTCACCAATCAAAAGAAACAGACTGGCAGAATGGGTCAAGATGCAAAAGCAAACAATATGCTGCATACAAGAAACACCCTTAATTCAAAAGGAAACTCATAGACTGAAAGTTAATGGGTGGAAAACAATACTCCATGCAACTGGAACCCAAAAAAAAAGCAGGAGTAGCTATCCTCTTTGCAGATCAAGTAGATTTCAAACCAACACTGATTAAGAGAGACAGAAGAACACTACATCCTTATAAAGGGAACAATCCAGCAGGAAGAGATGACAATCATAAATATGTATGCATCAAACACTAGTGTGCCCAATTATATAAAACAAATAAAAAAGGACATGAAAAGTCAAATATGCACTAATACAATTGTAGTGGGGGACTTTAATACCCCAGTCTCACAAATAGATAGATCAACTAGACAAAAGATAAGTAATGAAATACTAGAACTCAATCACACTCTTGAACAAATGAACTTAACAGATGTTTATGGAGTGTTCCACCCCACAAAATCAGAATACACATTCTTCTCAGCTGCACATGGGTCATTCTCCAAAATAGACCACATACTCACACATAGAACATGTTTAAGTAAGAGAAAAGGAATTGAAGTTATCCCCTGTATATTATCAGACCATAGTGCAATGAAATTGTAGATCAACAGCAAAAAAAACTGCAAAAATTTCATACACACATGGAAATTGAACAACACACATCTGAACAACCAATGGGTCACAGAGGAAATTAAAGAAGAAATCAGACAATTCCTTCAATTAAATGACAATGAAAATACAACATACCAGAATCTATGCAACACAATGAAAGCAGTCTTACAACGGAAATTCATAGCAGTAAATACTCATATTAGGAAAACAGAGCAAGCCCAATTAAACAACCTGATGCTGAACCTCAAGCTTCTAGAAAAAGAAGAGCAGGACAAACCTAAAGCTCATACAAGGGAGGAAATTATAAAGATCAGAGGAGAAATCAATGCAATGGAGACTAAGAGAACAATACAAAAAAATCAATGAAGCCAAGAGTTGGTTCTTCGAAAGAATCAACAAAATTGTCAAACCCTTAGCCAACCTTATCAGAAAAAGGACAGAAATGACCCAAATCCATGCAATTAGGAATGAAAAGGGTGAAATTACAATGGACCTAGCAGAAATCCAGAGGATCATTAATACCTATTTCCAGAACCTATATGTCAATAAGATGGAAAACACAGAAGAAATAGACAGATTCCTGGATACATATGAATTACCAAAGTAGAATGAAGAAGACCTAAAAATTCTAAACAACCAATATCAACAAATGAAATCAAAAATGTAATGAAAAACTTATCAACTGAGAAAAGCCCAGGTCATGATGGCTTCACTGCTGAATTCTACAAGACATTTAGAGAGGAACTACTGCCACTATTGTTTAAGCTCCTAAATGAAATTGAAAGGGAAGCAGTACTCCCAAATTCATTCCTGGAAGCAAGCATAACCTTGATCCCCAAAGCGGACAGACACCCACCCAAAAAGGAGAACTATAGGCCAATCTCATTAATGAATATATATACAAAAATCCTTAATAAGATACTGGCAAGTACAATGCAGAAGATCATCAAGAAGATCATATAACCTGATCAAGTGGGATTCATCCTGGAGATGGAGGGATGGTTCAACATATGCAAATCAATCAATGTAATACACTATAGTAACAGAGTCAAGGACAGAAACCATATGATAATCTCCATAGATGGACAAAAAGCATTTGACAAAATCCAACATGCATTTATGATAAAACCCTATAAAAAATTGGAATAGGTGGTCTCTACCTCAAACTGATAAAAGCCATCTATGAAAAACCAACAACCAATATACTAAATGGTCCAAAACTGAAATCCTTCACACTAAAATCAGGAACAAGACAAAGATGTCCACTATCACAACTCTTGTTCAATATAGTTTTGGAAAGATTAACCATGGCAATTAGACAAGAGAAAGAAATAAAAGGAATAAAGATAGGTAATGAAGAAGTCAAATTGTCATTATTTGCAGATGACATGATACTCTATATAGAAGACCCCAAGAACTCCACCAAAAGACTTCTAGACTTAATAACCAAATTCAGTAATGTAGCTGGTTACAAGGTCAACACAAAAAAATCAATAGCTTTCCTCTACACGAATAACAGACTCACTGAGAGAGAAATAGGGCAAATAATTCCTTTCACAATAGCAGCCAAAAAAATTGGCATACCTAGGAATCAACCTAACAAAATAAATCAAAGACCTCTTTTCTAAAAACTATAGCACTCTGAAAAGAGAGATTGAAGATGATATCAGAAAATGGACAGACATCCCATGCCCTGGGTAAGAAGGATTAATATAGTGAAAATGGCCATACTTTCAAAACTGCTGTATAGATTTAATGCAATTCCAATTGAGATCCCAGCAGCATACTCCACGGACCTTGAGAAAATAATCCCAAAATTCATTTGGAACAAGAAGAGACCCAGAATAGCAAAAGCAATTCTAGGTGACAGAGACATGGCAGGGGGTATCACAATCCCCAACCTGAAACTATACTACAATGCTACTGTGATAAAAACAGCATGGTTCTGGCAAAGAAACAGACCTGAGGACCAGTGGAACAGATTAGAAGATGTAGAAACAATGCAATACACACTCAGCCGTCTCATCTTCATTAAAGGAGCCATACACCCTCACTTGAGGAAAGATAGCCTCTTTAATAAATGGTGCTGGAAAAATTGGGTTTCTACTTGCCAAAGACTAAAACTAGACCTATATCTCTCACCATGCACTGAACTAAAATCAAAATGGATTAAAGATCTAAATACTAAAATAGAAAAGTTGAATCGACTGGAGCAGAGGTTAGGTAGAACTCTTGAAGACATTGGTGTAGGAAAAGATTTTGTGAACAAAACCTCAGTTGCCCGTGAACTAGCACAAATAATCAACAAGTGGGACCTCTTCTTATTTAAAAGCTTCTCCACAGCAAGAGAAACCACCAACAGTGTGAAGAGACAATCTACAATGTGGGAAAAAATCTTCACCTGCTCTTCCTCAGACAAAGGTCTACTATCTCAAATCTATAAAGAATTAAAAAGATCAGACCTCCCAAATCTAAAGACCCAATCCAAAAATGGGCTCCTGAAATGAACAGACATTTCTCAGACAAAGAAGTAAAAATACCAAATAAACATATGAAAAAATGTTCAACATCACGGGTCATTCAAGAGATGCAAATGAATACAATGCTGAGATTCCACCTCACTCCAGAAAGAATGGCTGCTATCAAGAAATCAACCAATAACAAATGCTGGTGGGGCTGTGGGGAAAGAAGAACACTGCTCTACTGCTGGTAGGAGTGCAGACTGGTTCAACCACTATGGAAATCAGTATGGAGATACCTCAAAGAACTAGGACTGGAAGTCCCATTTGACCCTGCTATTCTCCTGCTGGGGATCTTCCCCAAAGAATTAAAAGAATCATGCAGTGATATATGTGCACCCATGTTCATAGCACCCCAGTTTTTAATAGCTAAATCTTGGAAACAGCCCAAATGCCCATCAACTGGAGACTGGATAAAGAAAATGTGGGTTTTTTTATAAAATGGAGTACTATTCAGCCAAAAAAATGAGAAATTAGAGACATTTATAGCTAAATGGATTCACATTGAGGTGATACTCTTAAGTGAAATAAATGGGACACACATGTATAAATACCAAATAGTTTCTCTGGTGTGAGAAACTGAAAGTGTAAATAAGGACTAAAATGTGTAATAGATAATGTGAAATAAGAAGAAAAGGGGCAAAGGGGAAGTGGGAGGAGTAGGTGAAAGAAAAGAAGGGAATGGAATTAATATGAGAAAATGGAAAAATGGAAACAAAATCTTTGTAAATAGGGAGGGATGGAGGGGTTGAAGGGAGGGCTGGGCAAGGGTGAAAAATGAGAACCAAGAGAGATTATGTTAAGGTGAAAATTTTCAATGATGAGTGTCATTATATTGTATAGCTAAAATGTATCAATGATTAGAATGAATAATTGGTAATGCAAAATAAGAAGAAAAGGTCCAAAGGGGTAGGGGTAGTAGGAGGGGCAGGAGAAAGAAAAGAAGGGAAAGGAAAAATGATGAGAAATGGAAAAAATGGAAATAAAGTCTTTGTAAATAGGGGAGGATGGAGGGGATGAAGGGAGGGTTGGAATGGGGAAAAAATAAACCAAGATGCATCATATAAAGGTACAATTTCCCAATGAGAAATGTAAAGTTGTTGTATACCTAAAATGTACCAATAAAAGATTTTAAGTAATAAAAAAGGAGGAAGATCCAACAATATGCTGCATACAAGAAACACACTTAATTCAAAAAGAAACCCATAGCATGAAAGTTAAAGTGTTGAAAACAATACTCCATGTGACAGGAACCCAAAAAACAGTAGGAATGGTTATGAGCTGGGGTGGTTAATAAGTGATAAAGAACAATAACTCTTAAGTTAGCCTGCTTTGGATTGAATCCCAATTCCACTACTTGCTGGTTTTCTGGCTTTTGACACACCGTTTAACCTTTGTTGTCCTTAACCACGTCCTTAGTTTTCTTTTATAAAACAACAATAGTATTATCTTCTTCCAGATAGGTTCCTGAGGGTTACATGGTTTGATACCTGTCAAGCCATTAGAACAGTGTTTGGCCCAGAGATGTGCCTACTAGCTTCCAGTTCTAATCGTGTCCACAATCACTCTGCAGATCAAGTGGATTTCAAACCAAGAATGATTAAGAGAGACTAAGAAAGACACTATATCCTTGTAAAGGGAACAATCCAAGAGGAAGAGATGACACTCATAAACATATAGGCACCAAACACTGCTGCACCAAACTATGTAATAAAAAAAACTAATGGACATGAAACATCATATAAGCACTAATACAGTAGTAGTGGGGGACATAAATACCCCACTGTCACAAATAAATAGATCAACCAGACAAAAAATAAGCAATGAAATTCTAGAACTGAATCAAACTCCTGAACAAATGAACTTAACAGATGTTTACAGAGTATTCTACCCCACAAAATCAGAATACACATTCTTTTCAGCTGCACATGGCTCATTCTCCAAAATAGACCACATACTCACTCATAGACCATATTTAGGTAAGTGCAAAGGAATTGAAGTTATCCCCCGTATATGATCAGACCATAGTATGATAAAATTGGAGATCAATAGCAAAAAAACCCACAAAAATTTCATAAACACATGGAAATTGAACAACACATGTCTGAACAACCAATGGGTCACAGAGGAAATTAAAGAAGAAATCAGACAGTTCCTTCAATTAAATGACAATGAAAATACAACATACCGGAATCTATGCA
Organism: Heterocephalus glaber; assembly: GCF_053883595.1. NCBI lineage: Eukaryota > Metazoa > Chordata > Mammalia > Rodentia > Bathyergidae > Heterocephalus > Heterocephalus glaber. The sequence goes on along the minus strand of NW_028258406.1, from coordinate 17,192,325 downwards.
ACACAATGAAAGCAGCCTTACGACGGAAATTCATAGCAGTGAATACTCATATTTGAAAAACAGAGCAAGCCCAATTAAACAACCTGATGCTGAACTTCAATCTTCTAGAAAAAGAAGAGCAGGACAAACCCAGAGTTCATACAAGGGAGGAAATTATACAGATCAGAGCAGAAATCAATGCAATGGGGACTAGGAGAACAATACAAAAAATCAATGAAGCCAAGATTTGGTTCTTCAAAAGAATAAACAAAATTGACAAGCCCATAGCTGAACTTATCATAAAAAGGACCGAAATGGCCCAAATCCATTCAATTAGGGATGAAAAGGATGAAATTACAACACACCCAGCAGAAATCCAGAGGATCATCAACACCTACCTCAAGAACCTATATGCCAATAAAATGGAAAACACAGAAGAAATATACAGATTCCCAGATATGTATGCATTACTAAAGTTGAACAAAGAAGACCTAAAAATGCTAAACAGCCCAATATCAATCAATGAAATTGAAAACATAATTAAAAACTTACCAACTAAGAAATCCCTGGGTCTTGATATCTTCACTGCTGAATTCTACAAGACATTTAGAGAGGAACTACTGCCACTACTGTTTAAATACTTCAATGAAATTGAAAGGGAAGCAATGCTCCCAAATTCATTCTTGGAAGCAGGCATCATCTGGATCCCCAAAGCAAAGAAAGACCCAACCCAAAAAGAGAACTATAGGTCAATCTCACTCATGAACATAGATGCAAAAATCCTTAATAATACTGGCAAATGTAATGCAGAAGATCATCAAGAAGATCATACACCCTGACCAAGCGGGACTTATCCCAGGGATGTAGGGATGGTTCAACATACACAAGTCAATCAATGTAATACACTATATCAATAGAGCCAAGGACAAAAGCCATATGATCATCTCAATAGATGGAGAAAAAGGGTTTGACAAAATCCAACATGCATTTATGATTAAAACTCTGCATAAAATTGGAATAGACGGTCTCTACCTCAATCTGATAAAAGCCATCTATGAAAAACCAACAGCCAATATCATACTAAATGATCCAAAACTGAAATCCTTCACACTAAAATCAGGAATGAGACAAGGATGTCTACTCTCACCCCTCCTCTTCAATATAGTCTTGGGAACATTAGCCATGGCAATTAGACAAGAGAAAGAAATAAAAGGAATAAAGATAGGAAATGAAAAAGTCAAATTTTCATTATTTACAGATGACATGATACTCCACATAAAAGACCCCAAGAACTCCACCAAAAGTCTTCTAGACTTAATTATCAAATTCAGTAAAATGGCTAGATACAAGGTCAACACACAAAAATCAATAGCTTTCTTCTACATGAACAACTGCGAGAGAAATAGGGCAAACAATTCCTTTCACAATAGCATCCAAAAAACTGAAATACCTAGGAATCAACCTAACAAAAGAAATCAAGGACCTTTTCTCTGAAAACTACAGCACTCTGAGAAGAGAGATTGAAGACGATATCAGAAAATGGAAAGACATCCTTTATTCCTGGGTAGGAACAGCCAATATAGTGAAAATGGCCATACTTCCAAAACTGGTATACAGATTCAATGCAATGCCAATTGAAATACCAACAGTATATTTCACAGAACTAGAGAAAACAATCCACTAATTCATCTGGAACCAGAAGAGATCTAGAATAGCAAAAGCAATTCTAGGCAACAGGGACATGGCAGTGTGTATCACAATCCCCAATTTGAAACTATACTACAAAGCTACTGTGATAAAAGCAGCATGGTTCTGGCAAAGAAACAGACCTAAAGATCAGTGGAATAGATTAGAATTATGCAGAAACAACTCCAGACATACTCAGCCACCTCGTTTTTGACAACAGAGCCAACCACACTCACTGGAGGAAAGATAGCCTATTTAATAAATGGTGTTGGAAAAACTGGATTTCACCCTGTGAAAGATTAAAACTAGATCCATATCTATCACCATGCACTAAACTAAGATTAAATTGGATTAAAGATCTAAATATTAAAACCAAAACTCTAAACTTGCTGGAAGATAAGTTAGGTAATCTCTCAAAGATATTGGCTTGGGAAAAGATTTTATGAACAAATCCTAAGTAGCACGGGAACTAGCACAAAGAATGAACAACTGGGATCTCATCTTATTAAAAAGCTTCTGCACTGCAAGAGAAACCCACCAACAGAGCTAAGAGACAACCTACAATTTGGGAAAAAAATTTTACCAGCTGTTCCTCAAAGTTCTACTATCTAGAATATATAAAGAACTCAAAAAATCAGACCTCTCAAATATAAAGACCCAATTCAAAAAAGGGAGTCTGAAATGAACAGACGTTTCTCAGACAAATAAGTAAAAGCAGCAAATAAATAGGAAAAAAATGTTCAACATCACTAGTCATTCAAGAGATGCAGATGAAAGCAACGCTGAGATTCCACCTCATCCCAGAAAGAATGGCTGCTATCAAGAAATCAACCAATAAGAAGTGCTGGTGGAGTTGTGGGGAGAAAGGAACCCTTCTTCATTGTTGGTGGGATTGCGGACTGGTCCAACCACTGTGGAAATCAATATGGAGATACCTCAACAACTAGGATTGGAAATCTCATTTGACCCAGCAATTCCTCTTGTGGGTATCTCCCCTAAAGAATTAACAGACTCATACCACAGTAATATATGCTCTCCCATGTTTATAGTGCCACAGTATGTAATAGCTAAAACTTGGAAACAGCCCAATTGGCCATCAACTGGAGACTGGATAAAGAAGGTGTGGCTTTTTTTATAATATGGAATACTACTCAGCCATAAAGAACAAAAAACTAGAGACATTTATGGCTAAATGTTTGCTTATTGAGGCCATACTCTTAACTGAGGTAAATGAGACACACATGTGTAAATACTGAATAGTTTCTCTAGTGTGAGAAACTGAAAATGTAAATAAGAATTAAAATGATTAAAACGAATAATTGATAATTTGAAATAGGAAGAATAGGTCCCAAGGGGTAGGGGAAGTGGGGAAAGGAAAGAAGGGAAAGGAAAAATTATAAGAAAAGAAAGAAATGCAAACAACGTCTTTGTAAATAGGGAAGGGTGGTGGGGGTGAAGGGAAGACAGGGAATGGGGAAAAAATAAGAACCAAGATGCATCATGTACAGGTACAAGTACTCAATGATAAATGTAAATGTATTGTATACCTACAATGTACCAATAAAAGAATTTAAGCCAAAAACAAAAAAAAGCTTCTGCAGAGCAACACAAATCACAAAAGGCCAAACTTGTGCTTGCACAGCAGGCCTCTGCTATAGGATTTTTTAAGCTCCATTCAAATCTTACAGTGCTTCCTTCACCGGAATGTCACTGTATTGAACATAATTTTTGACTCCTCTGTACATGCTAATATAAAAAAGTAGAAACCTAGCATTAGTCAAACAACTCTTCAATTCATACTATTATGAAGAACAGAAAACAGTCTTGAAAGAGTCACGAACATGCACAGTGGGTGTCTGAATTATCTGCCTTAACTCTGCATTAAGGATCACTATAGCCTGGCTTTCTTTTCTTCTAGCCATTCACTCCTATTTCTTTCTCACCTGAAACCTGTCACCCTCTTTTGCCTGATTAAACTATGTTCAAGCATGTCTGGATTTTTTCTCATGACTTTTTTTTCCCCTATGAAAGCACATAGTTTAAGACAAGGTTATAGGAAGACAGCTTGGTTGTTAAGGTTAGCATAGGCTTCAGAAGTCTTTGGGATTAATACTAGAACAGTTTGATGAAGTTATGTCTCTTAGATAAAAATAAATCCAAATGTTTTGATGATGTTAAAATCAGTTCTTTGAATGTCTTTAGAGAAGATGTGGGTTTGAAATTTGCCTTCCCTTTTTACTTCCCTTTTGTTTTGCCCTTTAAATTATTCATACTTTGGGTTTTTCAAATAAGAAAAAGCATTCGATACTTAACATTCTGTGCCTAATTTATTTCCCTTAGCATTACAGACTCAAGATCTAGCCACTTTATCCATTTTCCAAATGCCTAAGATGTATCCTTCTTTTATGTACCTATACCCCATGATTAATATATTCACTAAATACTGAAAATGTATACTAATGAAAATATTTATGTAATTGTACTTTAAACTGCATTCCTACAAAAGTGAAATTTCAAAAGAAAGAGGGAAAAAGGTGAAGGGGACTGAGCACAGTTTAATCAGGGAAATAGTGGAACAAGCTTCAAGTGTGGGAGAGAATGGCTGGGAGAAAGGAAAGTCGGACTGTGGTGATGCTAGAAGACTGGGGCTGGTGGGCTTGCCTTTCCCTTCTGGGACTTGGGCTGTCTGGATGTTATACCAGAAACCTCCTCCCTGAGGGAGGAGGAAGCAAGAAATTTATTGGCTTCACATTTACCAGGGCAGCCCTATTCTTACCTATTGTAAATATGGGGTTCACATAAAAATGAAGTTAAATGGGTCACTTATTTAGATGTGGAGATTAATATCCTATACCCCTTTCTCTGAACAGTATTTAAATGGGCCCAAACATAAATTTGGGAGGTACATTCAGAGGGTTTATTAATCACTTCATTCCAAGTAAGTTCCAAAATTTACCTTGATTTACTTCTTGATTTGGTTTCACATAAGAGATTATTTTATCATTATAAATATCCTATCCTCATTCCATTTTAAATTAAATTTCATTGGAAATTTCCAATGTAGGGAAACAATTTTGAGGAGAGACTTTGAGTACAGTTCAATCATAAGGAAGTATTTTATGTTACAATTAGTGGCACGGGGAAAATTTACACGTAAAAAATTAAAAATTTCATTTAAAAAACATGCAGTATATCTTAGATATAAGACTTTTCCCACCTTCCAGAAGCTTGGTGTCACCTCATACACAGACATGCACACCCTTCTGTGTACTATGAGTTTATTTTTATTTTCATTATACATTTTATTTTATATTTTCACATAAGTAGTAGTGTCAGACAAATATTTGAAGCTCTGTAATTATTTGCTCATCGCTTACTTGGTATTACAATTATTACAGGTCTAGAAATTTTGAAATGCATTGTCTTTAATAATAGGTGACTTTTTATCTTTCACAATGACATAGATTCTCTTCTGTAAAAGCCAATTTAACATTTAAAGTCTGCCTAAGAGACAGATTAAGTAAATTTTCATGAGCTAATCTAGACTTCTGTATTCATAATCCTTATGTGTCTTACTAGTATTATAGAATTCTAAGGTGCAAATATTGAAACTGTTTGAATTAATTATGAGAAGGTTTATTACAAACAGAATTAAAAGAAACCAACCTCAAAGACATAGGGTTTTAAATAGCTGCCCAGCTTCCCAATAATTTTGACAACCAGAAATCTGTCACTTTTGCCAAGAGGAATTAGTTACCACTTTATTTCTGTACTTGCTGACCTGCACTTTCTAAAATCAAAGGGGATGCAAAAAGAGACATGTTATTTTCTCTTGTGACTTGAGATTAGCAACTATCTCTGGATTAAAGGTCAAGGAAAAAAAATATAGAAAAATCAATCCATACCTTATACCATTCATTAAAACTAACACCAAAGAGATCCCAGACTCCAAATCTAATATTACAAATGTATTAGAAGAAAACACAGAAGGAAAAATTTACTTCTCCTTAGACAAAGATATTTTTAGTACAACATCAAAAGTATATTATATGAATTTAAAAAAATGAGAAACTGAACTTCATCAAAATTTCAAACTTCTACTCTTTTTAAAACAGTTCAAGAAATAAAAATACAAACTGTATACACTGTACTGGGAGAAAATATGTGCAAATCACACATCTGTAGAAGGATTGATATTCTGAATGTACAAGAAAAAGAGAGAAAGCAAACCAATTATAAAATGGAAAAACAATTCGCATAAACACTTCCTCCTTGAAGACAGACATATATTTTTTAATTAATTTTATTGGTAAATTTTAGGTATACAGGGCTGGGGATTTAGCTCAGTGGTTTCGTTGCCTGCTGCGCAAAGGCAAGGACTCAAGTTCGATCCCTGGTACAAAAAAAAAAAAAAAATGTTTAGGTATACAATATAACGACATTCATCACTGGAGATTTGTACCTTTACATAATATATCTTGATTCTCATTTTTCCCCATTCCCTTGCCCACCCTACAACCCCTCCACCCCTCCCTATTTACAACACAGACAGACATATTAATGACAAAAATGCAGTATGTTTAGTCCTTAGGGAAATGAAATGAAAATCTATAAGATTATACCACAAGCTTACTAGAATGTCTGAGCAAAAGACCCCAGACCTCTTGTTCCCCCAAAAAGAACATGTAGTGCACAGTTCTACTTATACAAATTCTGGAAAATGCAAGATAATCCGTAGTAGCTAAAGCACCAGTCAGTGACTTGGGATGGGGAGAGGACAGGAATGTCAGGCAGGAGTGATAACAAAGAGACTGGGAAATTTTTAGGGGTGATGACTATGCTCATTATCTTTCTTGTGATGATGGTTTGCTAACCCCAGTGAACTATTGGTTCAAACATTTCAAATTGGAAATCTGCAACATGTACTGTTTCCTGTATATTTATTATATTTCAATGATGATGTTTTTAAAAGGCAAAATACAAAAGTGGATAGTATCTTTGCACTACTTGTTTTACAAGACACATATAATCTATAATTCTCAACATTTGGAGTAAGATAATGGAATACTAATGCACTTAAAATGTAATAGGAGATACTTGACAGTCTAGGGTAACTGTAAATGTCTGAAAGGTTGGAACTCAGTTATATATTTTGCAGAGAATGAAATGCTAAGTAACAAAGGACTTATAAAAAGATGAATTTCTTTGATCTTAACTCCTAGTTATTTGTATTATGTTTATAGAAGCTAGGTAGGCGATCCAAGACTATAGAGTACTAAGGTTGAGGGCCACTCTGTGGGATCTTATTTTCCCTTTGGTTAAAATGTTGTTATTCCTCTCATTGGCTTCAAAATTATGCTTGATTTTGCTATGAAAATAGACAATTCTGGAAGGTATAACAGAGATAAGGTTTCCAGGAGCAGAATGTTTGGGGTTCTTAAGCAGAAATTGCCAAATATTCTCTAGGATTTTTCTATAACTTCAATGATGCAATGAAGATCATTTGCTGGTCTGCTTAATTATGTTCATGTGGTTACTTCTATGTTGTAGTGAACCATTTTGTTGTCTTTGAAGCTCCATTTTACCTTTAAGGAAAATGAAATATACCTCTATTTTCCCAAATTGCCTATCATACTAATATTTAATCTTTCTTGCTTGCTGGTTTTCTCTAAATCCCTCTACTCAGAAGTACCTTAGAAGACTTTTGTTTCCACACATTTAAGTCTTTTGAAAATTTGATTTGAGGAAATATTTAAATGTAGTTGAAATTTAGATGAAAGAATTGATTCTTCTTATTTCTATCAATGTCACTCATGATCTGAAATTAGGTTGAAACATAACTTATGAAGACATGCCTTCCATCTACATGCTTCTACTACCAATCCTGAACCCACAGACCAAAAGCTGACTGAATACATCATAAAGTCTGTCATTTGCTGCCTGAAAGTTGCTCTGCTGCTCACAAAGCTTTTCTTTATTAGCTTCAAATTACTCTTTAGTGAAACTCAGGTCACTCCCTCACAGTAGCCTTGTGACAAATAAAACCAAAAAGAGCATTAATCAGCTACACAAATAGCACAAAGTACACATTACTGTGCATGAGCAGCTGATAACATCTAAGACACATGACTCTTGTCTGAAGAACTGTAACCAGTAGGAAAGCAAGAATAAATGGTTAAGTAAAGTAGGTTATACAAATGTAAGTCCAGGACAACTGTTTGGAGAGCAGATCCTCAAGTTCATCACTTAAAAGTTGACCATGAATGAGTTACTTTACTCCGCTGTGCCTCATTTTACCCCATGTAAAATAATATTATTATGTTTCATAAAACTTTTGTTATAATCAAGTAAAGTCATACAAATGGTTAGAACAATTGCCTGTCAGTAACACTCAGTAAAGTAAGCTATTGTTAGACTCCTTATCAAGTCAGAACAACCACCACCATCATGAGTAAAATCTTACACATATTTATATTCTAAAATTTATTTGATCTAAGGTCTCCAACCTTCCATGATCAGTACCTTAGGTGTGTTTTTACCCTGCCCTTGGTTATTTTGTTATTATATCACATTTTATTTCCATTTGATTACTTGTTATGCTTTAATGCACCATTTGTACTGCAAGGAAGGTGCTTCCTATAGAAATTCAAAAAGGAGGACATATGGTACATTTCCAGTGATACTCAAGGACACAGAGAAGTCTATGAGTTTACAAAGGGGAGAGGGCACCAGGTTTCTCCCACACAGCCCACTGGAACTGAAGGCTATTAAATGCTTAGGGAATCTACTACAAGCATGTACAACCCAGAAGCCTGACTTTCAACCTCACTGCAAATAAATTCCTCTCTGAAAGTCAAATTCACAAACTTACTGAAGTGAACTATAAGGTGGCCCCAGGATACTGGATCCAATATCCCTGCAACTCATGAAAGTTGCCCCACTTAGGGGATGTCTGCAGATATGATTAATTTCAAGAGTTTATTACAGGGAAATTGTCCTGGACTACCCAGGTGGGCCCTAAATGTTACCACAAGTAGCCCTGTAAGTTAGAGGATGAGGAAGATTTTACTCACACATTCACACATGCACACACACACACACACACACACACACACACAAACAGAAAAGGCAGTGTGACCATGGAGGAAGATACTAGAGCAGTGATGGAGAGCTTTTTAGTTTTCAGTGTTAACAAACAGCCCACTGTGGCATAAGTCCCATTGGTTCACCATTACTGAACTAGAGTGATGCAGCAGCCATAAGCCAAGAAATGGTGTTAGCAACCAGAAGCTGGAAGAGGCAAGAAATAGATTCTCCACATTGCCTCTGCATGGAGTATGGTACTGTCGACACCTTGATTTTGGCTCAGCTCAGTAAGACTAATTCTGGACTTGTAGCCCCCCACCCAGTCCTGTGAGATAGTGTTTGTTGCTTTAAGTCACCAAGTTTTTAGCAGTTTATTATGGCAACCAAAGAAAACTGAAGTATTTCCAAAGTCACATAACTAGTGTATGAAAGCAGAATGTTGATTTTTAACAGTGAGGATCTGTCTTAGACCTGAACACATCCCATCCGATATCACAGAATATCTATCCCCGGCAGGCACATACTGAGGGTAGCTTGGTTACTTTGCTCATTGCTGAGACCTATACCCACAAGTTAAAGGAGGAAAGATTTATTTTGGCTCATAGTTAGTAGAGGTTTAAATAGTTGGATGTTCCAAGGCAGGGTGGTGTGGCAGAGGGGCATCACAGAGGAGAATAGTTTATGGCAAGGCAGATAGAAGGCAGCAAGCAGCAAGAGCCAAGCAGCTTTCCCTTTTTTCCTTTATATTCTATCCAGGCTGTAAACTTATTTATTGGTGCCATGCACACACAGGGTGGGGCACCCTTAATCCCAGCATCATACCCTTAATCCACATTCACACATCCTAATCCAACCACTTTCAAAACTACCTACCTATGGCTGCATGAAGGTTGGGGGCACATCTAGATACAAGCTATAAGATATGGGAATCCCATTACTCATTGGAAGAATAATTTGTTTCTATTTCTCTATTTCTTAACTCAGTAAACAAGGCAACAGTACAAAAGACAATCATACGTTTGACATCCAACCAATTTAATGAATGTATGATAAATTATGATGTGATTTATGATTTGGTGAAATATATATACATATATATGTACATTATGCTCCCTTAATAGTTCATAAATACTTCTATTGCCATTATCCCCATCATCTCTTGTATCTTGCTGTCTACAGAGTCAATTACTTCTTAAATATTTCTTTGTACTTCTTTCTAAAACACAAACCTTTATTAATCAATCATCCTCACAAAATTTAAATCCTATGCGTGTTACACACACACACACACACACACACACACACATATTCTGTCCCTGGCATACTTTCTCCGGTTCAGGAAATTTCCTTCCTGTTCTTCAGACCCAGTCTTGTTACTGACTCTTATGAACTCTATCTAACCTCCAGGCAAACTGAATTGACTCCTCCAGTGTAGCTTTCCCTTAATTTCTGATCTTCTGCCTATGCTATTCTCTCTGCTTGGGGCCCTTTTTCCTTAGACCTGTCCCTGTCAGCTAGTAAACCCCTTATCCTTTAGAAGGCATCTTGTGTTTTTGTATCATCCAGGAAATATTCCAGAATGCTCTTGGTTGTTCAACATCTTTTTACTAGTGCAGGGAGATCCCCTGGCCAGAGCTCCTGCACAATTGCCTGTCAAAGTATTTTTCAGTGTATTCAATAGTTTGTTTCCATAACTAGAGAGAAACCATAAGGTCAGAAATTTCATGACTCACTTTTTATATCTCTCCACATAATGGAATGTTTAGAACAAACTTCTGTTACAAATGGGTGAGTGAAAAAAATTCATGAATGAATAAGTATTATAGCTAAGAACATTAAAATCCTATCATTCCAAGAAGGTACAAGCCCTTTCATTAAAACTTAATTTCTGGGGCTGGGGATTTGGCTCGGTGTTTCTGCTACCTGCCTCAAAAGTGCAAGGTCCCAAGTTCGATTCCCTGGTACAAAAAAAAATTCTGAAAATTCTAGATAAATGAATTTTGAAAACTAGAAATTTTGTATCAGAAGAGATAGGGCAGGGTATGTGAAGGAATATGTTCCCAAATTCTCTGAAATCACGCAATGTGAGTCAACTGCATGATCCAGCAGTAGTTCTGAATATCACTGTGATACCCAAATGTATGTACACTTCACTGACATAAAAATCTCTAGCTTTCCCCAAAGACTGACTGATTAGCTGACCCATTCCATTACTATTCCCCTAATACATCTTGGCAACTCTAAGTTATGCTGAGTTCCCCTAACTTTCTGGGCATTTCCACCTATTCACATGAATTTCCTCTGCTTAAAATGCTCTTCCTCATGCTTGTCTGCTCAGCCAAGTGCTACAATGTAATGGAGAAATCTGAATTTTAGAAAATGGAATTTGAGCTAATCTCTCTTCAAACCTCCAGGAGTTACTTGGTTCTTCTGTCATCCTTGCTACATCTCAGAATTTCAGTTCCCTTATCTGTGATTCATCTCATGTACTTTGGGAGTTCCTATATGGAGACAATGAGAAACAGGAATTTGCCATGGAAGTGGTAAGGCATGCAAGGTCTGAGTATGACAGGAGGTTCTTGAATAAGAATGCAAGTGCTCCTGTCAAAGAAAACTAAAACCAGCCTGTAATATTTCTCTAAAACCAACAGGACGCAAGGATTTTTTTAAAAAAGTATTTGAAAGAAAAGTTGGTTTGGTGCGCAAAGGAACCAGTGTCTCTCTCTGCCCATTACTATAAGATTTGAGGCTTCCTTCATTAAAAGTTAAAAATGTCTCAGGTATCCAAGTAGCTATCAAGGATGCGTCTCAGGTAAGAAAGTCATTTATTGCTTTTGAAAGGAACTGAAATAAGTCCTACAATTGTTCTACCATGGGTGAGCTGTGAAAATACTCCTTCAGACCTTCAGAATTACAGATGAGGCAAAAGAAATATTACAGGCTAGGAATTCTGCATTATGAATTTTGGTTACTATCTGAAGGTAATATTGTCTCTAAGAGACATCCAGTCAGTAGCTAAATCTATAATCAAATAACTGTGCTAAGTGAATCTCTGCCTTTTATTTCACATTTGTGTCAGATGTGCTGAGAAGGATGGGGAGAAATTTGGAGCACCCAATGTCAACTAAACCAATAGCATGAGGGGATCTGTGTCAGACTGCCCCGGCAAGGGTGTTCAGATAAGGAAAAAACCATACACCATGGCTAGCACTCCAAAAGTGCAACAACAGTGAGGGCTACGTTTGTCTCCATCAAGAAATCATCTCTCTCCTGTCACTGTTAGACCAACAAACCAAATGAGGTCTAATCACATTAAGTTGTATGACTACAAGCTATGCAAGGCACCCTGCCTTGTCCTTTCTTTCCCAATTTATCACTGGCCTCTACTTTCTAGAACATTTTCTAACACTTCTGCATGTTCCTCACATCTCCTTTCCCTCAAAGGTTCCCCACACGCCCACACTGGGCAGCCTCCACCCCAGCTGGCTGCCTGCCTGCCACTCAAAGCTCCTTGGACCACCAGTTCCCCTGCCACCTCCCACCTGCTGCCTCCGCCACCACCCATAAGAAAGCAGCTCTCAAAACACTCAGTAAAAGTGCTGCTGGCAATTGGAGTCACTGTTTGTACAAGACCAAAATAAACAACTTTTAAAAGCCCCTTAATTCTTAAAATACCAGGCTTGGGATCACTTTTCATTTGCATTCTAATGGACTCTAAAATGCCTCATGAAAATCACTTGGAGACTAATGGTCATGGATATTGATTTTTTTCAGCGAGGAGGGAGCCTTAAATAAAATTATTCAGCATAATTAATTGTAGCTGAACATTGATATAAGCAGAACTACAAAACTAAATAAACTCAAAGCTCAAAAGGGAATGCACCAGGAAAAGTGATATATCCTGGTAAAGAAAGAGCATTGCAGTCACACTTCTGATGACTAACTGCTCACACTAGACTTCTCTAGCCCATTTCAATATACATACAGCATAAATAATGTAAGTTATGTAAAGCCACAGATAGGCCTCCAGAACATGTTCCAGAAAATGTTTTTCTGGAAATTTTAGTTAAATCCTATCTTCCAGCATTCCAATATTTTATGTGTATCCAATCTTATGGTGTCCATCTAATGCCCCAAATATATGTTGTTAAGTTAATCAACATTAGATCTCCACATTATATTTTTTCTCATTTTTGATGAATTTTATCTCTGTCTGCACCTTGGAGCATTAAAGAGATATGGATACATTTTGTATTTCTTCTTGGCAATACTTGGACTTGGCTGTCATTAGAAATTTCACACTTCACATGTCCAAAATTGAAACTGACCTCCTCCACAAAAAACTAACAAAAACCTACTGTAATAGCCTAACAAAAACCTACTCTAATAACAGCTTTCCCCATCTCAGTGAATGGAAACTCAAACTTCCAGTACTTGAAGTACAAAGCCTTACCTTAATTCTCATCTCTCTCTCTCTCTCTCTCTCTCTCCTCCAAAATATTCTGTAAACTAACCAGTTCTCATCCATCCACTGCTACCACCCAGGTCACTTTCACTTCTGCTCTGTATCTGTGACCTTAGTATTACACACTTCTCCTTGACAATGTATTCTCTAGATATACCTGGAAATATCCCTTGAAAAGGTAGATCAGAATGTGTCCTGACTTGCTCAATACTGCAGTGCCTTCTTCCATCTCACCCAGAGTAAAACCCAGACAGCCTAACACCCTAAGTTTTAGTTTGCTAGGGATACCATAAAAAAGTACAACACATGCCAGGTGACTTTGTGTGATAGATACGGGCTCATATTTCTGAAGGCCAAAAGTCTAAGAGAAATGAGGTTTCCTTTTGAGGCTTATGAAGGAGAATTTATTCCACATTTCTCCCCTCACTTCTGTGGCTTGCTGGCAACCACTGGTATTCCTTGGTTTATAGAAGCATCACCTCAATCTATGATCTCATCTTCAAGAGGTGTTCTCCCTGTGTGTGTGCATGTCCCCAAATTTCCCCATTCTATAAGGACACTGATCATATTGCATTAGGACTTAACTTTTACATCTGCAGTGACCCCATTTTCAAATGCGATCAGTTCTGAAGCACCGAGTTCAAATGTGAATTTGAAGGGAACACACTTCAATCCCTACTACCCTAAAGGTCTACAGGATCTGACTTCAAGCCCCCTCATCTCTGACACCTGTGCTCCAGCATCCTTAATGCCTAAACAGGGGCCACAGTGCCCCCAAGCAGGAACATTTGTACTTGATTTTCTCTGCGCCTGAAAACCCTTTTCCCTCAGCATCCCTAACTTCTTCATGTCTTTGCTCTCAATGTCACCTGCTCAGTGAACCCTACACAAACAAACCAATTTTAAATTGAAAACTACATTCTCTCCACCACACCCTCAAGTCTCTTTACCTTGCTCCATTTTCCTTTCCATGGCACCTATTACTTTCTGTTATGATATACAACTTACTTTGCATTATGTTTACATCTGTTTCCCCAAAAGGATATAAGCTCCATGAGCCAAAATATTTTTGCTTGTTTTAGTCACTGATGCATCCTCATTCCCTGCACTGTGCCTGGACAGAGGATGCTGGGAAAAAATATTTGTTGAATGAATGAATCAAGTATAAATTCACAAATTCTTCTGAGTCATGCAAAAATCACAAACTGACCAGAATATTTTCCTTAAGAAATTCTATAGAAATGGTTTTAAGAATGGAGAACTTTAAAGAAGAGTTCCAAGACAGTATAAAATTTTCATTTGAAATATATGAACTTGGTAGAACCAGGAAAGGACCCTTTCACCAAATACTACAGGTTGCATCTGTAAGGAGCAAATTTGATCAATCTAGACAAGGCAAATCAACCTAGCAATCTATGATAAAAATCTACTGTTTCCATATAGAATCGTGAGTTATTTGTTTTGACTCTATATACAGATATTCCCATTTAACTACAATCATTTGCATTATTTGGAGCCACATAAATATGAGAAACCCTGAGAGTGAAGTGTTTTCATCAAAATGTGTGAACAAACTCCTACTACAATGGGTCACAATGTTCAAAAAATGTAAAAATAATTGCACTTCAAGATTTGACAGTCTTTGCTGTGAGAAGCCAAGTGCAGGTAATAAAATTTTATTTTAAGCAAAAGATTCTTCAGGGGAAAAAATAAAGTCTAGCTGGAGAAATGGAAAGGTGTCTTTTTTTTAACATTCATCATGTAGGAAGAGTCAAAATGAACTAAAACCCAGGAGTCTAACATTTTCAGTTTATTTTTTCATCAGAATGAATGTTTTCCTAGTCACATTGGTGGATCCACACTGAGTCATCTACACTCTCACCTGCTCTCCTGTGACCAGCAGCATCCTTTTCTGAGATGACTGCAGGTTTTAGAGGCAAATGTTCCTGAAACCTAGCTGGTTTTCTGTCCCTGAGTTCTGGGAGGTATCTTGTATACTTATCATGAATCTTTCCCTCTGTTTAAACTAATTTGGTTACTTCCAGCCAAATATATATAAGTTTGACATCTGTTTTCTACAATCTAGATTGCATGGCCTGTGTTTCTTTGATATCATTTTCCAGTATATGATATAAACCCATTACTCCACCATGGAAGAAAGTCCTTTAAAAATAATTGTTATTATTGTTGGCCACAAATATTTATAAAGTACCCATAGGTGAAGTTTCTGCTGGAAAAAAAAGTATCAAGCTAGAAACTTGACCAAAAAAAGTCATGGTATAAAGGCCATGATTTATTTGATCAGAATTCTCACATCTGATGTAGGCCTTTAGCATTTTAAATAAGTAGTCTATCATTCAGGATACATAAGTGCTTAGTCACACTACTTCAATAAAGACATTTATATTGTACCCAGGTTTTCAAATATAAATATAAGCAATATATTCAGGTCATTGAATTTTTGTGCTACATTGATTTTTTCAGTTCATTCACATGACATCTGCAGAAATTACTGCTATTGTTCTCTTTACATATTAGTCATAGCTTCAACTCTATAATTTTAAAACACATAATTCAAATCCTAACATTAATGGTCACTTAAAATAAGCCATTTCTTTCTTTCTGAAATCAATCAGCTTTCCCCTCTACCACTGCTCTTATTGACTAAAAAAACTCAGATGGTTTTGCAGAATATGGAAAAGGAGGCATGAAAAAGGTAAATATTTACAGTGACACTTTCATCACTACAAAGTAATACCACACAGTTTTCAGAGTCTCTAAAAAATATGTGCTGTTACAATATTTCATCTTCAGAAGTAGCAGAGCTGGTATAAATACAGTGTGTGCAAAATCTGTCATGCTCTGCCCCATCCCTAACCCCACCACCACCACACAGACTCATGGTCTATTATTCTACCCAAGAGAGCCTTATGCCTTTTCCTGAGAGTGGATATGGTCATCTAAGGAAATATTTATATGGGGTTTGGAGTGATCCAGAAAGATGATGTAGAGGGATGGGAATGATGGAGATAGAGAAGAATGTCCACTCTTCTATTTCACAGAATTTTTGCCTCTGACTCATTCATTCTTCCAATGTGAATTTAACATTCAAAAACTATAAGGCACTAACTGTAGCTATAGAGAGCCATAGACATTACACTTAACTCTAAGAGTGATGCATTTTACAGAGAAGTCCAAGAATGGTGCACACAGCAGAGCCATGTCCAGGAACTCCAACTGTCCCTGGGATCCAGTGGCCCACTGGTCTACACTCATTCAGTGACTTCTCTGTCCACACAGCCCCATTAGGTGAGGGGATAACTGATTTCACAGGCAAGGAAAATGGATTACAATAGCTGAGTGATTTACCTAGAGTTTTTATTTTAATGCAAAGACTGTAATTCATGGACTTGGATCCAGACAGAACCAACCAAGTTAGGGTTTGCCTGAGATAGAAATTTCTTCGAACATGGGACTCTAAATCCTCGGTAATCCTGAATGGCCATTCACCTTCTCAGAGTCCAGGAATCCTTAATCCATTTCAAGTTATCTTTCCAGTGTGCCTGCAATTTATTGTTTCTTCTTTTCATGTTTTCATATACTATTGATTTCATATTACAGAATTTTCTAGGCATTATGATTATATTCAATGGATGCTGAGGGCAACTCAAAATAGAATAAGGTTTTCCAATGACAAATGAAAAAAAATTCCAGTTGTACTCAAAATTAATATATACAATTCCATCACATCTGACTAATTTTTATTATTAATACCTTTTAGTTACTATATATTGCATGCATTGAAAAGTCAGGAAAATTTCCCAAGAAATCAACATACTGATGTCAGTGCTTTAACTATAACCCAAATTTCTATATAAGATTTTCCATACTGATCACATTGAGGTTTTCTACTTTATATTAGATTTTCCTAATATTTTTAATTTTCTTTTTCCGAGATCTTTTCTGTTTATATGTTCAAAGAGAATTATTTCACCTAAACATCTATTTTATCTATTTTCTAATGTCTTCTAAATGTTTTGTTAACATTTCATGTTGTTCCTCAAAGTTCCAGAGAGGCAGTACAAGATGGTCAAGAACATGCACCCTAATTCAGGGCATGGATTCAAGTTCTAGGGTGCTTTCTTTCTGTGTGACTCTGGAAAAGTTGCTTTAATTCTCCATGCTTCAGATTCCTCATCTGTAAAATGGAAGTGATTATACTACTACTTTACAGAGTAGTTCTCAGGATGCCAAGATTTCAAACAGTAAAAAAATGTAAAACAATTTCTGGCACATAATAAGTGCTTAATATCTCTTAGTTAATATTATTTTCAGACATTGTCTCATAATTTTAAACTTCTAAGATTCTACTTCTGAAATCTTTCATTAATAAAAATATACACAATTTATATACAGTATCAATTTAAAATAATAACACTAATTTAATGTTACTTTCTTAGAAAACATAAGAGTCATCTCAAAATTACTGATGTGACAAGGATGGTGTGAGGTGCTTACCAGAATGTACAAGGATATTTAGATCTAGAATTCAAGGGAGAGGTTTGGGTAGATAGGTGGTAGTCAACAGTAGGCATGGTTTAGGTCTCTTTCATAGAGCTAGAAGAGAAGTGATCCCAGAAGAATCCTGGGAATTAGTAAAGCAAATGGATCCTCAGACAAATGAAGAAAAATGATCAAAAAGATGGGAGGAAAGCAGGAGATAAGACTATTTGGGAGTGAATGCTCACTTCTGCACACAGCCAAGTAAGCTAAAGATTGAGGGAAGCACCTACTTTGAAGACACCAACAGTGTGATTTGTCACTGTTCATCTTGTCAGAAGAGGGAACTGTAATGATGAAGACAAAGTGAGGCGGCAGTGAGTACAAAAGTGAGCGAGGGTGGGGGAGAATGAAATGAAAACAGTAATAACTGGAAACTCTTTCCAAGGCTGGAAAGGAAGAAAAACTGTGATTAAGAGCATTAATATTTGAAGAAAAGTGATCCCGCCCTCCACAATGGTGGTAGAAACAAGGGTAGGATGCCTTTGTCAGACCTCTAAACTAGGACAAGTACAGAGCTGAGATACAGTGGAAAGCCAAGTTAGAACAGAAAGAGAGAACAAAAAAGCAACTGTGGCCACTTGGGATTAACAGTGATTAAAACTGGGGGTAGGGAACAGGCAATCCAAGATCAAAATGGCCCAAAGTAAAGAGCAGTGAGGAAGAAGTGTAGGGTAATTCAGGAATTGTCTAGAGCAGGATTTATTTGCAGGTGACTTCTTTGTGACATCTGTCATTTGGTGTAGTTGATTTGGAGGGATCACTTGAACTGGCAGATGGTTCCAAAGCTGAAGAATGAACATGAGGACATGGAGATCTTACATTTACAGGATGTTTAAATTGCAAAAAGATTGTGGAGGGCATGCAGTTAAAGTCCTTCAGTTTATTCATTCCCTAATTCATTTGGTCATGTGATTACTTATTAACTCTCAAGGACCATGCATGATGATGTGACACATTAGACAGTGATAGAGGATAACTTTATAATAATTTCACCTATAGTGTCCATGGTATAGGTTCTACTTTCCTAGGGTTTTTTCTTTCTTTCTTTCTTTCTTTTTTTTGTACCAGGGATCAAACTTGGGACCTTGGGCTTTTGAGGCAGGCTGCAGAACCGCTGAGCTAAATCCCCAGCCCTACTTTCCTAGGTTTTAGTGAGCTTCATATTTCTTGTTTTTCTTCAGAAGTTCATTTGATTTTTGGCTTGTTTTAGCTCAATGATTTCTTTGTTCTCAACAAATCATTCAGCTTTTAGGCCTTGATATATTTCTTTTCTTATTCTTTGCTCATCCTTCTGCAAATTAACATATTCAATATCAATAACCAAGAATAAATCTCCCACTTAGCCCTTATCAGCTCAGAGTGAATCTCATTCTTCTAAGTCCATGCTGCTGTGTAGTACTTCTCAAGAGCCAGCCTATGTCTAACAAAGAATAATCCAAGAAAATTTAATGGAGTACATCAAATGACTGAATCTGAGTTCAAGAAACTAATCAAGATACAAACCTTATTGACCAATAATGTGATACCAGAAAAAGGTTAAAGAGTGATATCATTTCAGGTACAAGGACAAGGTACAATTATGCCTTCAACCTGTCTCCTACTAAGAACACTTTCCATCATCATAGATGCTGGCCTTCCATATTAGCATTCAATAGCAATTAAAGAATGATAAGCATACAAGACTCATCACTCCAATAAATACTCATCAGGCAAATGGAATCAGTAGTGTTCAACCAATTTAGCCACATAAAAATGTATATTCTTCTACTAAGTGAAAGTTAGGATCAAGAACTTCTATCACATAGTGCACTATCACATAGTAGGATGATGATGGATAGCAAGAATGTACTGTACCTTTCAAAAAACTAGAAGAACTTGAAAGTTTCTTCCATAAAGAATTGATAAATATATGAGAAGGTAATATGTCTAATCTGATTTAAACATTACATGATATGTAATGTATCAAATCATTACATAGTTCCCCATTAACAGGTATGATTTGATTTTGCCAGTTAAAAATAAATTTTAAGGGCTGTGGATTTAGCTCAGTGGTGCTGCCGCCTGTCTCGAAAGTGTGAGGTCCTGAGTTCAATCCCCGGTACCAAAAAATAAATAAATAAATAAATTTTAAAATTTAGAGGGTATTTTAAAATTCATTAGACATAATAAATAATACCTGAACTTGAGGAAAGGGTTGCCCTGTCTCCTCCTGTCTAACTCTGAGTGATAGTAAGAACACATTGAGAACTTTCTGTTTTGTCCTAGGAGCTACCAATAACCAGGACATTAACAAATGGAAGTTTATCCTAAGCTGAATAGGATAAAAAGGGTTCTAAAATATGAAAGAGCTAAAAGCTATGATACAATAAATGAGAAAGTTGAAAATCTGGACACACTTGTGTTTAAAGAAAAGAAGATTTGTTTAAAAGGCTGAAAGTAAAGCAGTAACCCATTAGTTCCTTCAGATATTCCAAGGACTATCATGAGAACAATATTTTCAAGTTCTGGAAGGAAAGAAGGAATTGTGACAAGAAATTTTATTTCTAGTATGTTTCACCCATGGTCATTTGTAATACACTGCTGCTTTCCCAGAAATTCTAGTACCTAGAGGGTTCAGTGTTTGCAGAACACCAGGTGTTTGGGGGCTGGAGGATGAAAGGACTACACTCATTGTATGAAGATAGAAGAGAGAAAATGATCTCACAGAGCTCTGTTAAAGGGGAACAGAGTCCAGAGGGATGTAAAGGCCACCCCTGCCTGATGCAAGGATTTCAAGACAGAAAAGACTCACTGCATGGCAGCCAAAAAGAAAATTGAAGAGGAACTAGGCAAATATAATGATTTACAGTATTAATCAAAATGATAAATGGCATCGTTAAAAAAATTAAATAGTGCAAATTGTTTACAAGCAAACAGTGTCCTACCACACTGTTCTTCATCTTGTTTCAGTAGCAATGACTTTTAAAATATTGTGGATTTCATTCTTTTCTTTGTTTTCAGACACTACACTTATATTTTAAATAGCACCATTCCTATTTTACTGGTTAATAAAACTTTAAAAATTATCTGTTATTCTTATAACTGTACAAGGTATGATAAAATATATGAATGTTTAAATTTTAAAAGAATTATTGCAGAGCCCAGTTCAGACAGGCTGGTTGGCGGACGCCATTAGCAAGGTCACAAGTCTCGAGAAACACACTGATCCAGCCCACGCCCCGGCAGCAATCCACTGGACCCCCCCCCCCCCACAATCCTCTGGTCTCTTCTCTGTACTGCCACCTGGTTCCCCACTACAAAGACACAGAGGGCACTGGACCACCAGACCACTGTACTGGGTAAGTTGGAGTCATCATCACCTCCCATCAGGACCGGGACTATCTTCAAGGGAAGGGCAACTGGAACCTGCAATACAACCCTGCAGAGTTCAACCCTACAGGAGGACAGGGAGCTCAACTTGGGACTTGCAGCCAGAAATCTCCCTGAATCTCACAGGTCTACAATTGGCTTGCTGAGACTAATTGACTTATATCTCCACACTGCTACCCATGCTGTCTATTGTGACAACAGAGACATACCCTGAAAGAGGCCCTTCATCTTCATTGTTATTTTTTCTTCCCAAAATTAGTATTATTGGGGTATTTTCTCTTTTCTTTTCTTTTTCTCCTCTTATATTTAATTTTTTTCCTGCTCTTTGCAAATATTTGTTTTTCTCTCCTTTTTTTCTTTTTTTTCTTTTCTTTTTTCTCTTTTAATTTCTTCTTTTTTTCTCTTTCCTTTCTCCATCTCTTACACTCACTCTCTTGCTCTCCCACATTGCTCATCTTCCCTTTTTGTCCCTGTTATGGCCCTCATTCAGAGTTCTTCTTTATTTTCCTATTATTCTCTTTTTTCTTCTCACCTGTGTCCTCTGGCCTCACTGCTAACCTTCCCCTATCCTTCCTCCTATCTATCCCTCCCTCCTCAACCCCTTCTAAGTTCCCATCCCAAAGGGTAAAGTTGTTATATTGAATAGTTTATTCACTATATGTTGGGTTGGTCCTCAATCTTGATTTACTTCACACAGCTAAAGGTGATAGATTAATTATTACCACAAAATGTCATTTTCAAAGATGTACTTGATGCAATGGTGTTGCTGATTGTATCACTTGGGCTAAGGTGTTGTTATTGATCTAGTCAATGAACCTTCCTAGTATAAGGAAAATGAGATAGCCTTAGAGGCATCAGAGACTCAAAACTTAAAGACCAGCAATATCTGGAAGACACCTCTGAGAAGCAATCATTCCATAAGGGTTCTAATTACAAGCAATAAAGACACATACAATAAGCAATTTCAAACTATCAATCCAGGAGTTTGACCAAGAACAGTACCAAAAACAAAAATGAGAAGACATTTAAGCAAGACACAAACTCAGACTTCCACCCCACCAAGGATAAATCCTGGGGGAAATGAGATGGAAAAGTTCCATAACCAACCATCTGGATATCCTGAACTGATAGCACAGGAAGTAACAAAACAGATGAATGAAGCTCTAGAAAAATTCAAAGCAGAAATAATCTCCCAGAAATCTACAGAGATGGTGAGCAGAGTGAAAGACATGATTAGAGGATCTATAACGGAAACAGATAAAAAAATAGATGAGCTCAGAAACATGTTGGAAGCCATGAATACCCACCATAAGAAAGAAATGGAGACCATGGTCACCCAACATAAGAAAGACATGGAATCCATGAAACAGATTCGAACAGATATTCAGGAGATTGAAAGCTCCACTGAAAATATCCACAGTAGATTAAGGGCACCTGAAGATAGAATATCAGATGTAGAACGCAGGATCATGGTTAGAGACCATGAAAATAGAGATTTCTTAAAAATAGTAAGGGACCAGGAGAAATCAATCCAACAACTGCTAGACAATGCAAAGAAGAATAACATAAGACTGATAGGAGTCCATGAAAAAACAGAAGAAAGCACAATTGGCATAAAAACACTGTTCACAGAAATAATAGTGGAAAACTTCCCAGAAAAAGGTAGAGAATTGAACATACAGATAAGTGAGGCATATAGAACTCCAACTAGCCATGACCAAAAAAAGAAAAAATTACATCTAGACATATACTAGTCAAGATCCCAGAAACCCAACAGAAAAAAAAGTATCCTACAAGCAGTTAGAGAAAAGAAAGAAATCACCTACAAAGGAAAGCACATCAGAATCACAGCAGAATTCTCAACAAAAACCCTCAAGTAAAGGAGATCCTGGAGTGAAGTATTTCAAGCCCAAAAAGAAAATAACTTCCAACTTAGACTGTTGTATCCTGCAAAATTATCTTTCGAAATTGATGGGGAAATTAGATACTTCCATGACAAAGAACACCTGAGAAACTTCATGAACACCAAACCAGCACTACAAGCAATTCTAAACAATATCCTAGAAAAAAGCAATGAAGGTCACAACTCCATGAAGCCCAACAGAGGGAAGCCACCAGGCAAAGTAACACACTAAAAGGAAATGGGAAAAAATAAGAAATAAAAGACCCAACAAAAGTAAAACATCATGACAAGGATGAGTCAATATCTATCAATTATAATCATCAGTGTCAATGGCCTCAATTCACCAATAAAAGAAATAGACTGGCAGAATGGATTAAAAAGGAAAATCCAACAATATGCTGTATACAAGAAACACACCTAACTCAAAAAAAACTCATAGACTGAAAGTAAAAGGATGGAAAACAGTTCTCCAGGCCACAGGAACCCAGATGAAAGCAGGAGTATTTTATTTGCAGACGAAGTAGATTTCAAACCAAAACTAATTAAGAGAGACAAACATGGTCACATCCTCGTGAAGGGAACAATCCAAGAGGAAAAGATGACAATCCTAAATATATATGCACCAAATACAAATGCCCACAACTATACAAAACAAATATTAATGGACATGAAAAACCAAATAAACACTAACACAATTCTAGTGGGGGAGCTCAATACCCCACTATCACAAATAGACAGATCATCTAGACAAAATGTTAACAAGGAAATTCTAGAACTGAACCAAGTTATTGAAGAAATGGACTTAATAGATGTTTACAGAGTGTTCTACCACACAAAGTTGGAATACACATTCTTTTCAGCTGCACGCAGGTCATTCTCCAGAATAGACCACGTGCCAGCTCATAGAAGATGTCTAGGTAAATGTAAAAGAATTGAAGATACCCCTGTATATTATCAGACCAGAGTGTAATAAAATTGGAGATCAATAACAAAAAAATGCAAAACCCCAACAAACACATGGAAACTGAATAACACCCTCCTGAACAACCAATGGGTCACAAAAGTAATTAAAGAAGAAATTAAACAGTTTCTACAAGTAAATGAAAATGCCAGTACAACATACAGGAATCTATGGGACACAATGACAGCAGTTCTACATGGGAAATTCATAGCAGTGAATGCCCATATTAGGAAAACAGAGAAAACTCAGATAAATAACCTAATGCAGAACCTCAAGCTCCTAGAAAAAGAAGAGCATAATGAATCCAAAGCTCATAAAAGAGAGGAAATTATAAAGATCCGAGCAGAAATCAATGCAATGGAGACTACGAGAACAATGCAAAAAAATCAATGAATCAGTGTTGGTTTTTTGAAAGAATAAATAAAATTGATAAACCTTTAGGCAACCTTATCAAAAAGAGGAAAGAAAAGGCTCAAATCCATGCAGTTAAGAATGAAAAAGGTAAAGTCACAACAGATCCAACAGAAATCCAGAGGATCATCAGTACCTACTTTGAGAACCTGTACTCCAATAAAATGGAAAACACAGAAGAAAGGGGCAGATTCCTAGATACATACATATGAATTGCCAAAGTTAAATGAAGAAGATATAGAAATTCTAAACACCCCAATTACAATGAGTGAAATTGAAAATGTAATAAAAAACCTTACCAACAAAGAAAAGCCCAGGTCCAGATGGCTTCACTGCTTAATTCTACAAGACATTTAAAGAAGAACTATTGCCATTACTCTTTAAACTCATAAAGGAAATTGAAAGGGAAGCAATACTTCCAAATTCATTCCTGGAAGCAAGTGTTACTTTGATTCTAAAACCAGGGAAAAACCCAACCCAAAAAGAGAACTATAGGCCTATCTCCCTAATGAACATAGATGCAAAAATCCTCAACAAGAAACTGGCAAACAGAATATAGAGGGTCATCAAGAAGATCATACACCCTGAACAAGTCGGATTTATCCCAGGGATGCAAGGATGGTTCAATATTCGTAAATCAATAAATGTAATACACCATATCAACAGAGTCAAGGACAAAAAACCTATGATAGTCTCAATAGATGCAGAAAAAACATTGGACAAAATCCAGCACCGATTCATGATAAAATCCCTACTGAAAATTGGAATGGAAGGTCTTTATCTTAACCTGATTAAGGCTATCTATGAAAAACCAACAGCCATCATCATACTAAATGGTCAAAAACTGAAAACTTTCATGCTAAAATCAGGAACAAGACAAAGATGCCCACTATCACCACTCCTGTTCAATATAGTTCTGAAAACATTAGCCACAGCAATTAGAAAAGAGAAAGAAATAAAAGGAATAAAGATAGGAAAGGAAGATGTTAAACTGTCATTATTTGCTGATGATATGATACTTTACATAGAAGACCCAAAAAACTCCACCAAAAGACTTCTAGACTTAATTGACAGATTCAGTAGAGTAGCTGGATACAAGGTCAACACTCACAAAACAATAGCCTACTTGTGCACAAATAACAGGCTCACTGAGAGAGAAATTAGGGTAACAATTCCTTTTACAATAGCATCCAAATAAATGGAATATCTAGGAGTCAATCTAACAAAGGAAGCAAAAGACCTCTACCCAGAAAACTACAGCACTCTGAAAAAAGAGACCAAAGAGGATACAATAAAATCGAAAGACATCCCTTGTTCCTGGGAAGGAAGAATCAATATAGTGAAAATGGCCATACTTCCAAAACTACTATATAGATTCAATGCAATGCCAACTGACATTCCAACAATATACTGCACAGAACTAGAGAAAACAATCCAAAAATTCATTTGGAGCCAAAAGAGACCTAGAATAGCTAAAGCAATTCTAGACAACAGAGACATGGCAGGGAGTACCACAACCCCCAACTTGAAACTATACTACAAAGCTACTGTGATAAAATCAGAAAGGTACTGGCAAAGGAACAGGCCTGGGGATCAGTGGAATAGACTAAAAGATGCAGAAACAACTCCAGACATACTCAGCCACCTCATCTTTGACAAAGGAGCCAACCACCATCATTGGAGGAAAGATAGCCTATTTAATAAATGGTGTTGGAAAAACTGGATTTCAACCTGCCAAATTTTAAAACTAGACCCATACGCATCACCATGCACTAAACTAAGATGAAAGTGGATTAAAGATCTAAATATTAAGACAGAAACACTAAACTTGCTGGAAGATAAGTTAGGTAGAACCCTTGAAGGCATTGGCATAGGAAAAGACTTCATGAACAAAACCTCAGCATCACGAGAACTAGCAGAAAGAATCAACAACTGAGATCTCATCTTATTAAAAAGCTTCTGCACTGCAAAAGAAACCACCAACAGAGCTAACAGACAACTTACAATATGGGCAAATAATTTTAGCAGCTGTACCTCAGACAAAGGACTACTATCTTGAATATATAAAGAATTGAAAAATATCAGACCCCCCAAATTCAAAGACCCAATTCAAAAATGGGCATCTGAAATGAACAGACATTTCTCAGACAAAGAAGTAAAAGCAGCAAACAAATATATGAAAAAATGTTCAACATCACTTGTCATTCGAGAGATGCAGATGAAAACAACCCTGAGATTCCACCTCACCCCAGAAAGAATGGCTGCTATCAAGAAATCAACCAATAACAAATGCTGGTGGGGGAGTGGGGAGAAAGGAACCCTGCTCCACTGCTGGTGGGAGTGCAGACTGGTGCAACCACTGTGGAAATCAGTATGGAGATACCGCAAAGAACTAGGACCGGAAGTCCCATTTGACCCAGCTATTCCCCTGCTGGGTATCTTCCCAAAAGAATTAAAAGAATCATACCACAGAGATATATGTGCACCCATGTTCATAGCAGCATAGTCTGTAATAGCTAAAGCTTGGAAGCAGCCCAAGGGCCCATCAACTGGAAACTGGATAAAGAAAATGTGGCTTTTTTATAAAATAGAGTACTATTCAGCCATAAAGAATGAAAAGCTATAGAGTTATTTATAGCTAAATCTATGCATATTGAGGCCATACTCTTAACTAAAATAAATAGGACACACATGTGTAAATACCGAATAGTTTCTCTAGTGTGAGAAACTGATAGTGTAAACAAGGGTTAAAATGATTAAAATGAATAATTGATAATTTGAAATAGGAAAAAAGGTCCAACGACGAAGGGGTGAAACCAGGGGAAGGGGAAACGAAAAGAGGGAAAGGAAAAACTATGAGAAAAGAAAAAAAATTGAAACAAAGTCTATGTAAATAGGGAAGGGTGGAGGGGGTGAAGGGCACATAGGTAATGGGGAAAAAATAAGAACCAAGATACATCATGTATAGGCACAAACACCCAATGATAAATGTAAATGTATTGTATACCTAAAATGTACCAATAAAAGAACTAAAAAAAAAAATTATTGCAGTAAAAGGACATGTTACCATGAATCCCCCTTAACATACTTCTCACTTTGAACATACTTCAACATCATTCTTACCACTTTCTGAAGCAGTTTTGAAAGTCCTTTCTTTGTGAGAGTCTTTATGAAATATATTAAAAACTACATTGAATGCTGCTATGGAAAGGTAGGCTCATAAAAACCTTATGGTGTATCTCATCTTCCTTATTCATTTGATCTGGCATTATGAGTCTTCTGGTTGTCTCCCAAAGTCAAAATGACCGTGAAAGATAAACCTTTTGATCAATTCTGGACACTGAGACAGCCACAACAGTATAACTGAAGACATGAAAGAGGATTTCCAGAACTGTTTCAGAAAGTAGCAATAATGGTGGAATAAGTGTGTTTGAAGCAGGGTGAATGGATTAAGAAGATCAATAGCAATGTGTCTTTTACTGCAATAATTTTTTAAAATTTAAACATTCACTGTATATTTTGATTTAACATATATTTTTTATTTAATGATTTAACATTATTTCTCTTCCTATCCCTTTCTCCCAATATAGCCCAGAATCTTTGTGAGGCAGGGGAAAGGAAATAAAGATAGATAGAAAGAAAATGATAAAACTTAAAATTTTGCCTCTGTTACTTAAAACTTTGAAGCAGATTCCTGCTCAGCTCAGCATGTAAGGATGTTAATCATTTAGGAATGACTGGCAAAAAAAACACAAACCAACAAAAAAAACCCTTCTGTTAGCCCTAAATTTACCTCGTCTATCCCATCCTCTTTCAAAATTGAGGACAGCAACATAAGAGTTACTACTTTTGAGCACTCACAAGGACATGCAATTACTAACTTCTACAATGTCCAGTTCCGGACCCCCCTGAAGCAAGGCCTAGAAGTCTTTAAACCTAGAATCATCTTGGATTCCAGAAAAAAGTAGAGCCTTGCACACGACTCCGTGATGAGTGATGAGATCATCTCCCACACAAACAGGAGCAATTACCATGAACCCAGGAAGCATCCTCACCCAAGCAGAAGCAATCATCTCCTGGGAACTGAATTACCTCTCAAGCCCTAAGGATTTCCCCGAAGCTATGAAAACCAGAACTGAGATACTAATCAACCAGACCCTGGCTTGCCTTGAGGAATCCTTAAAAGCTTACCTCCTGCTTTTGTGAGAGTGCTAATGTAAACTCTTGCATCAGAAGGAGCTCCTGTAGTTACTCTAGCTGGAGTGTTTCCTAATCCCCTTTAATATCTAACTTGGCCTAATAAACCTTTGTATGCCTCACACTGACACACCCTAAAATTTTTTCTGTGACGAGTCAAAAATCTACTCACTGGGTTGAGTTCAGATGCCAATCTCTTTGAGGGAACTCCTCAGACCTAGCCAGTGTCAGTTCGATCACTTTGTTTCCTTTATGAATTTTTAACAAAATATTCATAACCCTTATTTCCTCCATCAGCTCTATTGATGCCTTTACCCTTATCCTTTCCACATGCCTCCTCCTTTTACTCATCCCCACTTTACATTATAAAAGTTGATAGCATTTATATTTTGTCTTGTAGCTATTATTAAGTATTCTGTTTTACCTGTAGGTAACTGTAAAATTGCAAGGCAATAAATAGCATTTTTATTAGACTGAGTAAATATTATTTACTTCTGCAACAAGTTGTACGGTTTCTAAAATGAAAAACATTCCTTCCTGACTTCAAAACTCATAGTATTTGTCCCAGATTAAAGACGCTACACAATGGATTCTCATTTTAATACTTTACCAAGAGTCTAACAATTCTGGATTTTATGTTCTTAGCTGAGATATGTCTTGTTTGTAAAGTTTATGTGTTGGTTATTTTACCAGGAAATTCTGATTGCCTTCTTTGCATGCACTTGTGCACATGTGTGTGAGGTCAAAGAAACTTTACACTGAAAAGAAGTAAACAGACAAGGAAGACTATTACAGCAGAGGAGAGAGATTCAATTCAACTCCACCGAAACAAAAGGTCAGAATGGTTTAATGAGTTAATGGAAAAGTACTGGATGATGCTAGGGAAATGTTGGTTTATATGACTCTATCATCTATGTTTACTAATTGTTGCTTTTTAATGTTAGGCTCCTACACTAACCACAAAAACTGGAGATAGGGATATTATCTCTTCCAGGGATTACATTTCAAGGGGGTGACTGCCAGAGTCTTAAGAAAGACAGTGGTAAAGTTGGCAAGAGGCTGGGAGAAGATTTATTTTTCAAAAGTACAGTGAGAGAATTTGTACACTTTCTAAAGTAAATGATCTAAGAAAGAGAAAATAAGGGGCCTAGAGTCAAACAGTAGCCATCTGAATATCATCAATGGAAATTGACCTTATCTATGTGTGTTTTTCACCATATCTCTAAAATATTGTATACCCTTTAAAATTTTTCCTCTTTTTTTCCATTTTTTCTTTTCTTTTTTGAAACCCTCAGTCTATTATCAATTGTACAGTGGCCAATATTCAATAACTATACACTGATGGACTTAATTAACAAATGAGTCAGGTAGATTTGCTGTAATTTGTCACAGAATAATAGATTATTCCCTTTGTCTTCTTCGGTGCCACCTCACAGATAAACAGTCAGTATGTAAAGTGCATCAGAAAATCTCCATACATATAGAAAATGTCTCTATAATGTGTTTTTGAAGACAGTTCCCCTTCCACATTAAGAAATAATAAAGAAGGGCCTGGGATTTAGCTCAGTGGTGCTGCCACCTAACTTGCAAGCACAAGGTCCTGAGTTTGATCCCCAGTACAAAAAAAAGGAATAATAAAGATGAAATTGATTGAGGACTCCCTAAAATTACACCAATTAGAGAATGATTTGGGTTTAACAAGTGAAATGTAAATGCTCCTGAAAGATCACGTCTAAAAAACATCAATGTCATTCACTTGTTTAAATGATTTAATGACTTTCTCTAATGTGAAAAAAAAACACTAAAGCATTTTAGTATTGCCTCCAAAATCCTTTATTATATAACAAAAAACTTATCTTTACATCTCACTTTTTTCCTTTCTACCCTGCCTGCAGCCTCAGTAAGGTACTTGCTGCACTCCTAATGTGCCATCCTAATGGAGGCATCTGTTGACATATTCTTCTAAACAGAAATAACCGATTAATGTTTCTATGTTGTATTCACTATACATTGGTAGAAAAAGTCAATATGAAAAGAAGATCATTCCCTGAATTTAAAGTGGAACTTTGTCTGAAATATAAGCTCAATTTCTCAACTTCATCATTCCCAAAGTTCTTTAAGAAGTGGTGAATCTTCAGCTGCCACCAGTGCAGAGGAGGTAAACCTTCCTGGCTGCCATACCACTGCCCCCAGCGCAGAGGTGCAGAGCTGCCTCCAGTGCAGAGGAGGTGAACTTTCCAGGCCACCATACCACCACTCCCAGTGCTGAGGAGGTGACCTGCACTGGCATCAAAAGCACACATCCCTTCCCTCCTCCTCCCCCACCATTAAATGAGAAAACACATAAGCAAGTCTCAAAACCAGACTTTCAGATCACCTAAATCAACCACAAAGGCAAAAGAGATGGAACAATCTGATACTCAAACACCTGGACTCCCTGAACTGGCAACAAAAGAGGATCTGGAAAAAAATTAATCAGAAATAATTTCTGAGATAACAGCAGAGATTATGCCAATAGTACAAGGCATGACTAATAAATCTAGAGAGGACACAGATAAAAAATGGAACATGATGGAATTCCAACACAGGAAACAAATGGAATCCATAAAACAGATGGAAACAGATTTCCAGGAGATAAAAAAACTCCACTGAAAGTTTACACAGCAGAATGAGCCAATGTGAGAACAGAATTTCAGGTATAGAAGTTAGACTGCAATTAGTGACCAGAAAAAGAAAAATTGCTTTAAAATAATAAGGGACCATGAGAAATCAATCCAGCAGCTGCTAGATGATGCAAAGAAGAATAACATAAGACTGAGCAGATTCAATGAAGAAACAGGGGCGAGTACAGATGATGTAAAAAAACTGTTCACAAAAGTGATAGCAAAAAAATTCCCAAGCAGGGGAAAAGAACTTGACATACAGATAAGTGAGGCATATAGGACTCCAACTAGCCTTGATCAAAAATATCTACAAATAGGCATATAATTGTTAAGATTCCAGAAACCCAACAAAAGAACAAAGTTCTACAAGAAGTTAGAGAAAAGAAACCAATCACATACAAAGGAAAGCCCATCAGAATCACAGCAGACTTCTCAATGCAAACCCTCAAGGCAAGAAGATCTTGGAGTGATGTATTTCAAACCCTAAAGGAAAACATCCTCCAACTCAGATTGATGTACCCTGCAAACTATCTTTCAAAATTGATGGAGAAATAAGATACTTTCATGACAAAGGACACCTTAGGAACTTCATGAATAGCAAACCAGCCCTCCAAAAAATTTTAGACAGTATCCTAGGAAAAGATAATGAGGATTACAACCCCAAGAAACCCAGCAGAATGAATCAGTTGGTAGCAAAAAGAAATTAAAAACAAAGGGGGAGAATCCAACAAACAGAAAAAGTCATGGCAATGATAAGTCAATATGTATAATTTATAACCATGAATGTTAATGCTCTTAACTCACCAATGAAAAGAAATAGAATTGGCAGAATGGATCAAGAAGCAAGATCCAACAGTATGCTGCATACAAGAACCACCCCTCATTCAAAAAGAAACTCATAAACTGAAAAAGAAACAGACCTGAGGACCAGTTCAATAGACTAGAAGTTACAGAAACTTCCCTAGACACATTCATCCACCTCATCTTCAACAAAGGAGCCAGACACCCTCATTGGAGGAAAGATATCCTCTCAAAGAAATGATGCTGGAAAAATTGGGCTTCAACTTGCCAAAGAATAAAACTAGACCTATATCTCTCACCATGCACTAAACTAAAATCAAAATGGATTAAAGATCTAAATATTAAAACAGAAACGCTGAACCAGCTGGAACAGAGGTTAGGTAGAACTCATAAAGACACTGGTGTAGGAAAAGATTTTATGAACAAAACCTTAGTTGCCCATGAACTAGCACAAACAAAGACTGGGATCTCTTCTTATTAAAAAGCTTTTGCAAAGCAAGAACCAACAACAGTGTGAAGAGACAACACACGGTGTGGGAAAAAATCTTCACCTGCTGTTTCTCAGACAAAGTTCTACTATCTAGAATCTTTAAAGAACTAACAGAACAAGCCAAATCAGCCTGCTGCAGACAGCCAGGTCTGTGCACACCCTACCGAGGTCCTGAGTAGGGCAGAAGACACCGAATCAGCCTGCTGCAGACAGGCAGGTCTGCCCAGGCCCTACCAAGGTCCCCAGTCATGCAGAATAGGCCAAATCAGCCCGCTACACACAGGAAGGTCTGTGCACGCCCTACCGAGGTCCTGAGTCATGCAGAAGACACCAAATCACCCTGCTGCAGACAGGCAGCCACCTGGTTCCACACTACAAAGACGCAGAGGACACCAGACCACCAGACCAAGATACTGAGTCCCGCTGTTCCAGGCCCAGAGGTAGGGGTTTCTGAGACACCGACCCACTGCTCCTGGTCCAGAGGAAGGGGCTACCCGGTCACCATCCCTCCCACTGCTACCAGCCCAGAGGAAAGGGCTTTTGGGCCACCTTCTGTCCTGCTGCTCCTGGCCCAGAGGAAGGGTCTTCCAGGTCACCATCCCTCCCACCACTCCCGGCCCAGAGGTAAGGGCTTCTGAGGCACCATCCCACTGCTCCTGATCCAGAGGAAGGGGCTTCCCGGCCACCATACCTCCTGCTGCTCCCAGCCCACAGGAAAGGGCTTTGGGGACACAATCCCTACTGCTGCTCCTGGCCCCTGTCCCACCTTCCCAGCTCAGAGGAGGTAATCCATGCAGACCCTAACAGTCCCCCGCCCCAGTCAAAATGAGAACACATGTAAATAAGTCTCAAAATCAGACTTCCAGATCACCTACAGCAACCCCAAAGGGAAATGAGATGGAACACTCTGATACTCAACCACCTAGACCCACTGAACTGGCAACAAAAGGGGATCTGGAAAAAATGAAATCAGAAATAATTTCTCAGATAACAGGAGAAATTGTGCCCCTGTGCTTCTATGAACATGGGTGCACATATATCACTGTGGTATGATTCTTTTAATTCTTTGGGGAAGATCCCCAGCAGTGGAATAGCAGGGTCAAATGGGACTTCCAGTCCTAGTTCTTTGAGGTATCTCCATACTGATTTCTGCAGTGCTTGCACCAGTCTACACTCCCACCAGCAGTGGAGCAGGGTTCCTCTTTCCCCACAGCCCCGCCAGCATTTCTTATTGGTTGATTTCATGATAGCAGCCATTCTTTCTGGAGTGAAGTGGAATCTCAGCCTTGTTTTCATTTGCATCTCTTAAATGACCAGTGACATTGAACATTTTTTCATGTATTTATTTGCTATTTCTACTTCTTTGTCTGAGGAATGTCTGCTCAGTTCAGATGCCCATTTTTGGCTTGGGTCTTTAAATTTGGGAGGTCTGATCTTTTTAAGTTCTTTATAGATAGGAGATAGCAGACCTTTGTCTGAGGAAGAGCAGGTGAAGATTTTTTCCCACATTGTGGGTTGTTTCTTCACACTTCTGGTGGTTTCTCTTGCTGTGCAGAAGCCTTTTAATAAGAAAAGATCCCACTTGTTGATTGTGCTAGTTCATGGGCAACTGAGGTTTTGTTCATAAAATCTTTTCCTACACCGATGTCTTCAAGGGTTCTACCTAACCTCTGTTCCAACTGGTTCAGAGTTTCTATTTTAATATTTAGATCTTTAATCCATTTTGATTTTAGTTCAGTGCATGGTGAGAGATACAGGTCTAGTTTTAATCTTTGGGAAGTTGAAACCCAATTTTTCCAGCACCATTTATTAAAGAGGCTATCTTTCCTCCAGTATGGGTGTTTGGCTCCTTTGTTGAAGATGAGATGGCTGAGTGTGTCTGGCGTTGTTTCTGCATCTTCTAATCTGTTCCACTGGTCCTCAAGTCTGTTTCTTTGCCAGTACCATGCTGTTTTTATCACAGTAGCTTTGTAGTATAGTTGCAGGTTGGGCATTGTGATACCCCCTGCCATATCTCTGTTACCTAGAATTGCTTTTGCTATTCTGGGTCTCTTCTTGTTCCAAAGGAATTTTTGGATTGTTTTTTCAAGGTCTATGAAGTATGCTGCTGGGATCTCAATTGGAATTGCATTAAATCTATATAGCAGTTTTGGAAGTATGGCCATTTTCACTATATTAATCCTTCCTACCCAGGAGCAGGGGATGTCTGTCCATTTTCTGATATCATCTTCAATCTCTCTTTTCAGAGTGCCAAAGTTTTCAGAGAAGAGGTCTTTGATTTCTTTCACTAGGATGATTCCTAGGTATTTCAGTTGTTTGGATGCTATTGTGAAAGGAATTATTTGCCCTATTTCTCTCTCAGTGAGTCTGTCATTGGTGTAGAGGAAAGCCATTGATTTTTGTGTGTTGACCTTGTAACCAGCTACTTGACTGAATTTTGTTATTAAGTCTAGAAGACTTTTGGTGGAGTTCTTGGGGTTTTCTATATAGAGTATCATGTCATCCACAAATAATGACAATTTGACTTCTTCATTACCTGTCTTTATTCCTTTTATTTCCTTCCCTTGTCCAATTGGTGTGGCTAATGTTTCCAGAACTATATTGAACAAGAGTGGTGATAGTGGACATCCTTGTCTTGTTCCTGATTTTAGTGTGAAGGATTTCAGTGTTTGACCATTTAGTATGATATTGGCTGTTGGTTTTTCATAGATGGCTTCTATCAGTTTGAAGTAGAGACCATCTATTCCAATTTTTTGTAGGATTTTTATCATAAATGCATGTTGGAATTTGTCAAATGCTTTTTCTGTGTCTATGGAGATAATCATATGGTTTTTGTCCTTGGCTCTATTGATATAGTGTATTACATTGATTGGTTTGCATATGTTGAACCATCCCTGGATCCCTGGGATGAATCCCACTTGATCAGGGTGTATGATCTTCTTGATGATCTTCTGCATTCTGTTTGCCAGTATCTTATTAAGGATTTTTGCATCTATGTTCATTAGTGAGATTGGCCTATAGTTCTCTTTTTCAGTTGGATCTTTCTCTGCTTTGGGGATCAAGGTGATGCTTGCTTCCAGGAATGAATTTGGGAGTATTGCTTCCCTTTCAATTTCACTGAAGAGTTTAAACAGCAGTGGCAGCCGTTCCTCTCTAAATGTCTTGTAGAATTCAGCAGTGAAGCCATCAAGGCCCGGGCTTTTCTTAGTTGATTAGTTTTTAATTACATTTTCAATTTCATTGGTTGATATTGGGTTGTTCAGAATTTTTAGGTCTTTGTTCAACCTTGGTAATTCATATGTATCTAGGAATCTGTCCATTTCTTCTGTGTTGTCCATCTTATTGGCGTATAGGTTCTGGAAGTAGGTATTGATGATCCTCTGGATTTCTGCTGGGTCTGTTGTCATTTCACCCTTTTCATTCCTAATTGCATGGATTTGGGCCTTTTTTTTCCTTTTTCTGACAAGGTTGGCTAAAGGTTTGTCAATTTTGTTGATTCTTTTGAAGAACCAACTCCTGGCTTCATTAATTTTTTGTATCATTCTCTTAGTCTCCATTGCATTGATTTCTGCTCTAATCTTTATAATTTCCTCCCTTGTATGAGCTCTGGGGTTGTTCTGCTCTTCTTTTTCTAGAAGCTTGAGTTTCAGCATCAGGTTGTTTAATTGTGCTCATTCTGTTTTCCTAATATGAGTAATCACTCCCAGGAATTTCCCTTGTAAGGCTGCTTTCATTGTGCCCCATAGATTCCCATATGTTGTATTGTCATTGTCATTTAATTGAAGGAACTGTCTGATTTCTTCTTTA
Organism: Heterocephalus glaber; assembly: GCF_053883595.1. Lineage (NCBI taxonomy): Eukaryota > Metazoa > Chordata > Mammalia > Rodentia > Bathyergidae > Heterocephalus > Heterocephalus glaber. The sequence continues at coordinate 17,155,944 of NW_028258406.1, read as the reverse complement.
ATTTCCTCTGTGACCCACTGGTTATTCCGAACTGTGTTGTTCAATTTCCACATGTTTATGAAATTTTTTGAGTTTCTTTTGCTATGGATCTCCAATTTCATTGCTGGGGCTAGATATTGTAAGACAGCAGATTATACTCTCAGTCTTCATCTTGACCACATAGAACTGGAGGCCAAGGAGAACTGCTCTTACATGGTAGGGAGCCAAGTTAGGACAGCCCAGATGAGCCTGAGATGTTCTGAGTCTTGAGAATTAGAGAGCACTAACTTCCACCAGCAATAGGCATCAGCCAATACAAGGGAATCCTGGCAATGAAGATTTTATAATAGGATTAGAAAATCAGCACTTGGGTCATCTATCATGTTCTAAAACCGCTGACATTTTACTTGTGCTGCATTGATATTCAGTAAAGTTTTGCAAGTTCCAGCTTGTTTCCCAGAGTTAAGAGGATTCACATCAATGGTCTGTGCCCACTCCCAGGCACAGCCAGTAGTAGTCGTGAAAGGAGAAAACTCTCAGTGTTACTTGACCAGAAACCCTTTCTCCAGGTGGTGAGTCTACTTCTCTGCTGACCTGGCATTTCTGAACATTTTTGAAGGATGGAATGTCATCTGCTTAAATCTTTTAATATTGAACTCTTCTATGTCTTACCCACTTCTTTCAAATCATCAAAATTCTAGAGGTGTCAAACACCACTTTGTCTATGCAAACTTCTCTACTCACTGGGGAGAGCAAGTCATTATATTTTATACTATGCTACTAAGATATATTACTCTATTCAAAATCTCTGCAGATGTTTTCTAATTCATAAAGGAGAGATGTTAAATCTCCCTCCCAGTTTCAACATGAGCATTAAATATGACAATATATTGGACAATGCCTGGCATTTTTTTCTGGTGGTATTTGGCTCCCACTGCTATGGTGATAATTTTTAGATGTGACCCTCACATCTCTAAATTGTGTCCTCCTTGAGGGCAGGGACTGTATTTTTTTTCATTGTTATATCCCCACCACTTAGCATGGTTCTGATGGTAGAGAACAATAAATATTGGCTGAATTTAATATTTAATATAATCAATTTGATTTCCTATTAAATTCTACCTGAGTCAGACTAAGTTGAAAATATTTGGACAGCGGAAAGACAGAGAAAGTTTCTTTTTAAATCATTTGAAGTGATTTTTATCGCAACATATGCTAAAATATAGAGTACAAGTTGTGCTAGAAAAGAGACCATGGAGAGAAGCAGGATAGTACCCAACATAAATATCACCCCTCTCTGCAGATTTGCTGCAGCTCCTTTTGAGGCAGAGTATTCTTAGGACAATAAATAATGAAGTCACCTTCTCCAAAAGAATAGGACGTGAATGATGCCTCTGAGGCATTGATAGGTATACAGTACCTTCACTGCTTGTGATAGGTCCTGGTCTCACCTGATGCCCCCCTCACTGAAAACTGGGATGGGCAGAGGAGGAAGAGGGTTAGAGTGTACCTAGACAGAGGACCCAAGCTCAAATTTCAGAATCCAATCCTGCAAAATGAAGAAGACCCTCTGACCCTTAAACCGTTAGACTACACCTCACCAGGTATCCCTGGTCCTCTGTCTCCAATAATCATAAGAGAGGGGAACCAGGGTGTACTAAATGCCATATCTCTTCCAGGCACAGTTGTAGGCACTTGGTGTATGTTCATTCATTTATTTGTCACAAAACTCTGTTTCTATTTTACATAGGAAAATGGGGTCCAGAGGAGTTAGATCTTTTGTAGTAGATAACAAAGCTAAGATTCATATCTAAATTTCTCTGACTCCAAACTCCTGCCTCTTGATCCCACATTGATTCCCCTATGCCAGGATGCTAAAATTACAGTCCATCATTCACAGAATGCCTATGGAAGTGAGAGGATTGTCCGGTAGCTCTCTCCCTGACTCTAAAGGCAGTGACAGCTTCTTAATATCCACAACCATAGTTGGATAGAGCCACCACATTGTTGAGATTTGTACTCTTTGACAGAGCTCATTCATTCAATCAGAGTCTAATGATGAACTCTTTATTGAGGAATTCAACTTGTGATAGAACCAGAAACATGGCACTGAGCCCTCTGTGTCTGTATCAAGTTTGTGTTCATTAAATTACTTATGTGAAATTTCAGGAAGCAGTAGTATTAATACTTTGACCTGGCAAAGGGCAAAAATGACTACTCAATAATGTGAAACCATTGACGTAAATTTGCAACGAGAATCAGAACACAGACTGAGATCAAAAGTCAGTGTGCCATATGCTCTTTTGAGTATTATATTGCATGGAAAGTTAAGGATAAGAGTAAATCAAATCAAGAGTGGTTCCATCCTGTGAACCCTCAAAGACTTAATGGGCTATTTAGTGCAGTGCTTTAAAGAGTTTAAAGAGCTTACACTTGACTACAAGATTCTGATGTCTAGATTAGACTTTAAAGACGTTTGTTTATATATGCAAAGTCAAAGAAAGGACTCATGAAATTTATGCCAAATCTTTTCTCCATGAATATTTCGCTGATCATTATCAAATGGAGGGTCCTGCTTATACCATTTCTCTAATTGTCTCAAACCTCCACTTTGGATACATATACCTTTACGAGGCAAATATTTCACTCTTCAGTGCAAATAGTTATTATGCCATTTAACCTCTTAAAGCACCTCTTTGAAGGTGGAAGTGGAGTAATATACCTTGTAGAATGGTCTTGCTTTTGGCCCTTATATATAATTCATACAGCTCTGGAAAGAGAGTTAATAAAGAATTGTAGGAATCTAAGAACCTCCTGATTTTCCTGTCTCCTCACTTTCTTAATACCCTCTTGAGTTCTAACCAAAATGGGTGAATTTAGTACAATCAGATGAAGTCAACTCCTATCCTAAACAGACCTCTATGTCATGTTATTTAGATTCTGTATGTAATAGTATTGTTGACTATTTGGTGAAGTACATTTGTAACATAGCCAATGTTTAGTGTTTAGAGGACAAAGGGTCATAGCCTCTTCTTTCAGGTTGTTGAGAACCTGAAATAGTAAATAGATCATTTGAAAATTGTATACAAGTTACTAAAAAATATATACCTTTATAAGTATTTAAATTAATCCCTTTAGCAACTAAATGGATCACATTTAAGGATAGGGTTTACAAAAGATTAGATCAAAATCCTCAATTATCCCAACTCTGCTCCTCTGAAAAACTATTCTCCATGTTTCTTATTAGAGAAAACTCTGGAGTTATAACATATTTGTACAGCACTCTTCAGCTCAGAAGGCATTATGACATGTATTATCTCATGTTACCTTCTTATCAGTCCACTGATAGAGACAGAGAGTATGGACCACATTTTATAAAACAGAAGCCAAGGCTTTAAAGAGGTTAAGTGGCCTACCCAAAATCATAAGATTAGTAAAGGCAGATTAGAACTGAAGTCCATATTTCCTAACTTCAAACACAATCATGTCTCTACACTGTATATGAATTGTCAGGAGAAAGAGGACTATTTGAACTTTTCACTCTTGGTCTTTAAAAATTTTGAGATCTTGAGATCTACCAAAGATCTTAAGGAAATGATCTTGAGAAATTAATAAGATACTTGGTTACTAGAAATTAATTTCTCATTTCCCCTGAAAATGTAAAACATAAGTCACCCAAAAGAGCTCAGCGCAATAAACAAGCTGAAGGCTGACAGCTAATGAATAAGAACCTGAATGCATCCAATTGCTAATGAACAACCATTTCCATTCTATGTGCCTTGAGTTTTTTTCACAAATGCGATGGAAATTTGCTTTGCTTTATCTGTCTGTTCCCTTACGTAACTGACCTTCAGTGATTGCATAACAGTGCATGACTGTGATTAAGTATACTGTTCTCTCCTGCTCAGTATTATTAGTAAGTATTGGAGAAATTATGCTGGTACTCTGCAAAAATGAATCTTTAATATTCTATTTAAAGACATTGTTTTATTTTCCTGTGACGAAGAATAAAATATAAAGTTGTCACATATGAGACTGCAAAGATGTAATCAATGATTTTTTATGAAACAAGTTTATTTCCAGAATGTTTGGTATAGTAAAAATATTTTTAAAAGTATAATTAACACTTCATACACATACAACAGGTGTGCCATAGATGACATAATATTAAAGACATCAATATGGAAAAGTAGAGACATTTTCTGAAAATTCCTATCTAAAATAGTGTGAAAGAGAAAATTAAGATATATTCATAAGTGTCACAATATTATAAATATGCAGTAATCACTTATTGGATTTTCTCCATAGGAATTTAATAGCACATATGAAAATACTTTATAACTGGAGAAAAAAATGCCCCAGTGACCAGAGAGCATCATTAAAAGTTATTGCTAAACTTTACAAGTTTACAAGAATTTGCAGTATCCAAAAGGAGCTACTTATAAAGCCAACAAAACAACAGGGATTTTAAAAAATAATACTTTCAAAACAAGTTCACCAAGGGAGTGTAGAATGGTACAACCACTGTGGAAATCAGCATGAAGATACCTCAAAGAACTAGGACTGAAAGTCCCATTTGACCCAGCTATTCCCCTGCTGGGTATCTTTCCCAAAGAATTAAAAGAATCATACCACACAGCAGCACAATTTATAATAGTTAAAACTTGCAAACAGCCCAAATGCCCATCAACTGGAGACTGGATAAAGAAAATGTGGAGGTGTTTTTTTTATAAAATGGAGTACTACTCAGCCATAAAAAATGAGAAAATAGAGACAGTTATAGCTAAATGGATGCACATTGAGGCAATACTCTTCAGTGAAATAAATAAGACATGTGTAAATACTGAATAGTTTCTCCAGTGTGAGAAACTGAAAGTGTAAATAAGTTCTAAAAGGTATAACAGATAATGTGAAATAGGAATAAAATGGGCAAAGGGGAAGGGGAAGTGGGAGGGGTAGGGGAAAGAAAAGAAGGGAATGAAAGTAATATGAAAAAATGGAAACAAAGTCTTTGTAAATAGGGAGGGATGGAAGGGTTGCAGGGAGGGCCGGGGAATGGGGAAAAATAAGAACCAAGAGAGACTATGTAAAGGTGCAAATTTCCAATGATGAATGTCATTATATTGTATACCTAAAATGAACCAATAAAATTAATTTTTTAAAAATGTTCACCAAAATTCCTTTTTCTTGGTTTTGATCTTTCAGAGGCTATCCACCATTGCCACTGAGAAAGGCCACCATGGCAGTGACCTTTCTTCCTCTTTAAAGCTCATCTGGAGCACCAATAAATGGTCACTACTCCAGACTACATCCTGAACTTCCTTACATGCTGAAATGAGTGCCCAAGCACTCATTTATTTTTAGCTTTTAGTCTTCCTCAGTTCTTTCCTCTTGTTAAGCAATTACAATCTGGGAGAGATTTACTCTACACAGATTTATTTGATTTATTGTGATTGATACAATCAACAACCTCATCCCTAAAGGAAGACTCCCTCTCTTTCACTTCATCATCTGTCCCATAGTAGACTCAGTAAAATTGCCTTAACTGTTACAGGGCCATAGTATAATAGTACTGGAAAAACAAATTTAGGATAATGTACAGGTATTAAGAGTTAGTACCTAAACTAATAACCAAATCATTTTCCCTCAGGAAAATCTAAACTTCAAAGGAAACTCCACTTTATGCTTCTGAAGTATTAATTCAAATAATTCTACCAAATTGGACTCTCTACCAGTGATCCATTTTCTTTCTCAACACAGAATACAGGACGAACTCTTTTGGAGCCTGAGCTCTGTTTTAACCTTCTGAAAACTTATTTCTAAAGTTGTAGATGAACTACAGGAGCCTCAGAGGGAAACAAGAATGATTCATAGCTTTAAAAAATGATCAGTGAGGGGAGTTTATAGGAATTTACACACAGACAGATTGTCCTAGCAAGTCAAAGAGACTGTCAAGGCCACATATCTCATGGTGAAAATGTGAGAAAGACATATGAACATCTTTGCTAAATTAAAAGGAAATTAACCAAAAATAGTATTTTCTTTATCAAAAGGGAAAAAAACTTCAGATGTTCTTCCCTCAGTGCCCAAATTTTATCACACTTGGACTTCCATCTTCATAAATAACAAAGAGAATACTGTTAAGAAATGAAAGCAACTCCCCACACAGAATATAATCATTATTTAATCCAAACATGGACTAATAAAAATAAAAACTGAAAAAAGAGAGACTAATAAAAAGATTTTGCTTGAAAAATAAGATGGTGCAGTGCCTGAAATTTCCTAAAGTATGCAAGGGAATGAAATGTTGGGGGCAGGGGGAGAAGAGGGGCAAAGGAAAAGAAGATTGGCCATGAGGAGACAACTGTTTAAACTTAGTTATGTATACATATATTTTACTATACATTTCTATTTTTGCATTTATTAGAAAGTCTGTATAATTTTTAAAAATTTTAAATCTCATAAATACCAAAAGGGAGAAGCATGGATGTCTATAACAGTAGGATTAGTCAACAAGGAGAATAATCAAAACTTAAAATGGCCTTTATACCTATTCATTTCCTTAATAGTAAAAGGATGCCTGGCTCTAATCCAGATAGAGTACCTATGTGCTAATGGAAAACTAGAAAGTATTTGTTGCTTAGATTACAGTAGTTCCTAGTTGTTAACAGAAGTAACTTGATTTATTTCTTATAGTATAAGTAATCACAAATACCTTCCTCACTTCTGAGAAAGTGTGTGTTATAGAATAGTTGGAGGAAGAGTAAATCATTTGGTTTTGAGAAGTAAAATATTCTACCTGCTGGCTTGGAGATAATCCTGCACAGGTATTCTGAGCATCTGCATATTTTACAAAAGTACAGAGTGTCTTTTGTTACAGATTATCTCTTAAAGAATCTTGTGTAGGAGTAGCCTTGAAAGAGAGATTATGTAAAGATGCAAATTTCCAATGATGATTGTCATTATATTGTATACCTAAAATGTACCAATGATTAGAATGAATAATCGATAATGCAAAATAGGAAGAAAAGGTTCAAAGGGGTAGGGGTAGTGGAGGGGCAAGGGCAGGGTAAAGGAAAGAAGGGAAAGGAAAAATAATGAGAAATGGAAAAAATGGAAATAAAGTCTTTGTAAATAGGGAAGGGTGGAGGGGGTGAAGGGAGGGCTAGGAATGGGAAAAAAATAAGAACCAAGATGCATCATGTAAAGGTACAAGTTCCCAATGAGAAATGTAAATGTGTTGTATACCTAAAATGTACCAATAAAAGAATTTAAGAAAATAAAAAAATTTTTAAAAAGAAAGAGGCATAGCATTTCCCTCTGCAGCAAATGGCAGGCATGTTTACCTCTCATTTTAAAGGTTTTGGTTTCCCTAAACTCAAAGTTCCTCTATTCTAACACAACCAACTCATGTACAGATAGCATTTGGACTTATTACAATGCCTTGGGGAGACTGAGTTTCAGAGAATCAACAAAAAATATGTCAATGTTCCTCTTGCCTACTGTACTTTGGGTAATAAAGTCCTTTGCCTGTGGCCCAGGAGTTTCATGTCTTGCATTCATGAAATAGTTACAAGGTAACCTATTAGTTTGCAAATAGCATGCAACCTCAGACCCTTCACAGATCTTGCCACTGCTAAAACTAAAATGGTAAATATAATGTGCCTGGCAGGAAAGTGACCTGTATTGAGACCAACTGAAAAGAAGTCTTCAGCTAAATTAATTCTGAAAGACTCGAACTAAAAATTCATAATGCCTGCCAAACCAGCCAGCAGGTGTGCTGGATTGTGCATGCCATTAATGGTGACCTTGTGAAGTCACTTGTTTCAGTGCTACTTACATGGGAAGCCCTCAATAAATGTTCCTAAACTGAAATGCTTGCTAATATTCTAGATGATTTTAATGGGTTAAATACTGAGCCACACATTGCTTATGTTAATAATTCTTAGTTTTACTTCTATTTTTTAAAATAGAAGTTCTTTAAAAATTAAATAGAATGAGATTGGAGAAAGCATCTTATACAATGCATGCAAGATGTAAGTTTTAAAACTTGTAACATAAAACATTACAAGAAAGTTCATAATCTTTTTCATCACTACTGGATGCAAATTGAAAATTCAAAGTTACTACCATAAGCAATGTTCATTATCTTAAATTAAAAAATAAAGCTTTATCAAAATTAAAGTCTCATGTATTATTTCAAGAAATTTGCCAACTTCTTATACAATTAAAAGATAGGCAAGTTCTTAAGAATAAATCAGAGGCAACATACAGTCTAGAGCCAAACCAGGACTAGTGCTCCCTCAATGCTGATGAATCCCTGAGATAATTTTCATTTTCCACTATGTGTGACTCTTTCCTACAACCTAAATAGAGATTTTGTGAAAATAAAATGGGAAAAAATATATACATGGTTTCATCATACTTTTCACTGTTGGACCTTTGAACATGTCTTCATTTTCCAGAATGGAGTATGTAAACTGAAAAATGTAAGAAAAAAAGAGTAGTGATACTACTCTTAATCCTATTAGAAAAGCACACCACCTCCATGATTTTCTAGTAAGATGTCTATGTCAGGTTTATGAACCTGCTGATTCTAATAAAGAAATCTGTAAAGATGAATTGTTAACTTTTTTAGAGTATGCAGCTCAGGACCAAGAGGCAAAGAAAAAAATTAGTGAGTGACAATGACCACTGAAGAAGAAAAACCTTTGTCATTTTATTTTGTACTTAGTATTCAGTACACATCATCATGATTCATCACTTAGACATTGTTCTAATCATATTTGAAATTATTTTCTTACAGGCATATACAATAGACTTTCGTTAGCAGGAACTCAGATTAAATAATCTTGGATTGAGGTCCACCCAATGAGGTAACGAGAATCAAAGTAAATAGTCTCAAACATAGAAAAATCGGCTTTTATGGAAACAACTGGTAAAATGTGTAGAATAAAAACTTTAAGAATCTTTTAAAAAATAGAAGTTTGTGGCCTTGGTAGAAAAGGTTTCTGTTTAAAAAGAAAAGCAAGAATGAAATGAGATAGCAAATGAGCGAAAAATATGGATGAGGAAATACAACATACAGAAAATATTTTTGAAAATTTAAACAAAGACCAAAATAGAAGGGATATAGCACTGATGATAAATATTGTGTGACTGAAATGAAACATTAGAATGCAGAAGCTGAAAACACACAAAGAAGAGAGTCCTAAAGAATGGGAGCCTTTAGGATGAGAAGAGCATACAGAGTCCAGAGCATTCGTGGTGAATTTGGCAAGAGAAAGGACAGGCAAAGGTGCATGCCAATGTTGTGTGCATTTTGATGGTGGAGTGAGGGCAGACCCTATTGTGTGTTTGTGTTTTCTTTACTCATATATAAGACAAGGTCATTAAATAGTGGGTGGAGCTGGATGGAAAATTTGAGGAGAGTGCAGAAGCATGAAATTGCCATCCATTGCAGAATATGAGAGACTGAATGTTCTGGAGAAATAAAATAATGTTATTTTCACAGATTAGAATAGAATAATAGAATTTTCCTGCATTTGCTACTAAATTCAGCTTTATAACATACTGTTTATATTCCTAAAGAAACAAAGTTTCATTTAAATGTCCAGATTATACTCAATCATGACCCACCTGAAATATCGTACTATAAATTTGTCAGTGTCAGGAAGCAACTATTATTCTGTTTCTGCTTGGTCAGATCTTCCTGAGCAAAGAGTGCTGGTAGCCTGGGTTAAACAGTGCTGAATGGCAAGTTTTCAGAGGCAAATGTAAATCCTGGAAGCTAAATACAGCTCTGGAAAAAATGTTAATTTCTTTTCCCTGGAATCATTTGTTTACACTGGAAAAGGTAATAGACCTAGGGACCTAGCTTCTTCTCCCTAGACAGAAAGTTTGCTTATATTCCACAGGGCAAAAGTTCAACAGCATGTGCATGCCCACTCTCTCTTTCTTTCTCTGGAGAAGAGGGACAGTTGTGCAAAAAGCTGCCATATAAACTCCACAGCTCATAATTTTAGAACTCCTCTAACTACATGTGGAATAATGTTTGCACTCATTATGTTGCCCCACTGAGGAAGGAGGCCTGAGGAATACCACGGGGTAAAGTCTCTAGATTCAAAATTCTAGAACTCCTAAAGGCCATGCTCTGAAGAAAAGTAAGTGAATCATACATAAAATAATATGCTAACTTAAGAGTATTTGTTATCTTTCTTGTCTATAAAACAAAATACTCGACATGCACAGTTTAAAGAGGGAGAAGTTTATTTGGCTCATGGTTTCAGGGGACTCAGTCCATGGTCAGCTGACTGCAAGGCAGAAACTTCATAGCACAAGAGTGTGGTGGAGCAAAGCTGTTTAGTTCATTTCATGGTGGTGGTGAAGCAAAGCAAGGGAATAGTGCCAGAAAAGAAAAGGCAAAGGACAAGATATAAACTCAAAGTCATGCCCTCATTACCTACAGACACACCCAGAAGTGTGTTTTGCTAATCCTAGGCAGCTCCCAAGCCAGTCAGGTGGCCACAAGCTTAACTACTACACTCAATGCGTGCTGCTACAACAGAATACCACAGACTGGGTGATTTAAACACAAACATTTATTTCTCACAATTTTGAAAGATAAGAAGTCCAAGAATATGGTACATGAAGATTAACTGTCTGGTGAGGACCTGCTTCCTAGCTTAGAGATGGCCAACTGCTCAGTATATACTTTCATGGCAGAGAGCAAAGAGCTCTCATTCCCTCGTTGCACTATAAGACAACAAATTCCATTTATGAGAGCTCTATGATCATGATCTAATTATGTCCCAAAGGCCCTAACTCCAAATACCATCACATTGGGAATTCAGATTTCAACATACAGATTTTGGGGATGAAAACATTTGATGTCTAACATGCCTTTAATTCTGATTTATCAAGTACTACAGTCTGAGCTGCTTTTGCCCTTCCAGACAGAAAATTCTGTCATTGTAACCTTTATTTTGTAGTTGCTTTTAGTATTATTTTAATCTTTAGCTTCTGAAATTCTAAGGAGTACTTTACTGGTCCAAATTTTCAGTTGCCTTTTATAATAAGTACCATAAATCAGAATATCAGGATTATTTTGGTTTTGTCACTAATATGATAGTAGTGTCATGATATATGCTGGGGTGTCACTTATTTCTGGGACATTATATCAATGTAACATGATAATGCATGAAATTCTTCCTGTTGCCATTAAATTGCAAAGTCTCAAAGTTATATTCCCCACTATGAGTTAAGCATAAGTCAGAAAAAGCCCTATCAACATACTTAGCAGAAGTTTGTTATTTTGTGACCCTTTCTAGTTATAAACATTATAAATAAATAGTAATTATGATTTTCAAAACAGAAACAAATTTTCTTGTCTCCAAATATAAAGCCTTTTTGCATGGTAGTGCAAATTTTGGCTTCCTCTATGACCTTTTGTGTAACTGTTCTGTTTCAGTTCTCATGAGAAATGTTACTGATGCCTTCACCTTAGAAGTCTCTTACCTATTTTAGCACACCTCTAATGAAAGCAATTAAAGTGAGTCTTAAAAAGCTGTTAAAATAAATTCACTTAACCCTAAGTGTATCCTTATATTTGCCAATAGATTTATTTCTGATTGTACATGTAATCCATGGTGAATTTCTCAGAGATCATGTTCCAATACAATCCATTATCAACCCATTGACTGTATTTTTGAAGCTTTTCTCAGAGACTTGGAGTTTGACATGACTTTTGGTTATGTAAGCCAGCCAGATACTATTGACAACACTCTTGCAGATGGATGTGCAGCCTGAATAAGTACAGGGATTTATAACCTCAAACATCTACTCACTACATCATTGAGACTCTCTAAGCATGAGAAAATTCTTTTATTGAACCAAAATTCACCTCATAAATTACATCTATTAATTGCAAGACTGGCCTACAGATAAAACTTGAGTCTTTTTTTAACTGGATAGTTATTCAAATAAATGAAGACCACGACCAGGTCTATTTTAATCTTCTCTTCAGTTAGTTATGAACCCTAACATCCAAATCAGTGTTTCTTCATAATATTTTGATCAAAGCTCTCTTTGCCTTGGACTCACTTCATGATGCTCCAGTACCTACGCCAAAACCCAACTCTACATCAGCACCAAACCTTAGCTGTTTTATCCTCCAGGCATTCTAGACATATTGCCTTAGGCCTATGAGCTTTTCATCCCTGAGAATATGTAAAAGTGAATTATTGACTCCAAAATACTAAACAAAACCTAAAAACTTAAAATTAATCAACATTTCATTAGATATCTACAAAACATATCAATGTGTCAGCTTCATTAATTATTAAATTTAATATTCATTTCACAGTCATTACAGATAAAAACAATCTATAAGCTTAGTTTTATTTTAACTTTACAATACTTTCCAAATGTGCATAATGATTGCAGAGAACAAGGGCTAATCATAATTTAAATGTTATTACAACCATTACACTTCAAAAGCAAAACTCTTTATAAAATATAAGCAATGTATATTTATAATATGAGTTATTTGCATTTTACTGAAAGGAAAAGGCATCAACAGAATTATAAGAACCTATACAGGTCTTACAAATAGTCATTAAGTTTATAAATCACCTCCCTAAGAATCACCTAAGGAATAGATGATAAATGCAAAGTTCTAGAACCCACCTTGGCCGTCTTGAATTGGTAGTCTAAAATTTCAGACCCATTGCTTTTGCCAGGTCTGATTTGCAAATGTTTTTTGTTACTTAGACACCCTTATCTTTAACTCCCCATTTGCAACCTGATTCTTCGGCAGACATGCTGACATTTGTATCCCTTTCTTAACTCTAAGCAGTCAACCTCCCCTTATTGCTATAGTATCCCAAGTGCAGAACATAATCAACATGGCAAAATTGATTTAAACTTTATCCACAGTAAATACTAAGTGCAAAATAACAACAAGGTAAATTATCAAAATGAAATCATTCCCAGCATCCCAAGTGGATGGCTAAAGTACCACCATTTTAATTTTTTTCTTCTTGTTTCCAACTTGAATTGCCTAAGGCACATATGAAAACTACTGCCTTGAATGCAGAAGCCAAGTAGAAGACAGGGAAGGGAGGCTTATTCCTCAATAAATGTATCTCTAGACTCAAGGTGTTCTGGCTACTAGACCCTGAAGTAAGGAAATGTCACTAATTAAATAAGTAGGAAACAGAAAGGTCTTTGAAGAGACTTATCACAAAGCTAAGGAGCAGTGACACTTTTTTTTCTATTGCTAGATTTTGGTTAGTCATTTTTCCAAAAATGATACTAGTACTTGCTGTACTTTAAATCATCTCCAAGTACAATATCCTGAAATAGTGATAGACTCTCCTTAAATACTGATGAAGCATGACTTAGAGGCCAAGGATTATAGAGTTCAATAAATATTAATGAGTACTGATGTTGAAAAATATTCCTATAGAATATTCAGGTTATCTGCTTTTTATATCATTTCCTAAAGGAGATGAAATTCTAGACACAGCCAACACTAATTTAACACCAATATTAGAAGGGATAAAACATTCATTATTGTGAAATTGGTTATAAAAATAGCAACTTCATCTTTCTTAAATTAAAATCAACCTCTTTGAAATCAAATAAACCCATTAAAGCCCTTGACACTAAAAAAAAAATCTTAGGGATTGATTTAAAGGCATGTGAAAATTGTTAGATCTCTGTATCTCATACTCACTCCTGGCTCCTGGGTTACTTCCCCTCTTCCAGTATAGCAGAATGTTGGGGTTTAATTTCAAACAGAGAGTAAGGCATAGGCCACTGGATTGAGGAGAAGAGGATGAGGATACATCACTGTCAACAGGTAATGGGGACTACCTCATTGTACACTTTGGTATGTTGCATGCTTGGATCCTCCAGGATAATTCTTCTGCTTGGCTCCAGAACAAGGGCAACCCGGTCATTACTCTCCTGGCAAGAAGTTGCAAGAATCTTCTGTGGGAAATTAAACCAACCTAATAGGAAATATCCAAAGAAGCTGATTTCCACATCTGGTGTTTCAATTGTCAGATCACCCTAAGAAAAACAAACAAAGAACCTCTCACCAATGCTCTTGAGTTTTCAATCAGTTTATCCTTTTCTAGTCCCCACTTTTATGTGAGTAAACAACTAAAGACCACCAGACATCTCAGGAAAGCCTGCAAGAGGGAAACCAAAAGGAATAGAAGAAAGCAACTTAACAGACAAAAACTGAGACTATCCAAGGAGAAGGAAATTTCAAAATAAAAATTATTATTAATATCTTAAGAGAAAGAAAAGTATTGCATCTGTGAAATGAGAAAATAATGATTTAATAAGTAATATTTAGAGTAGCTAATCCCAAACCTTTTGTCTCAGGATTTTTAATATTCTTAAAAAATTATTAAATAGCTCAAAAAACTTTTGTATCTATCAGTGAATATCATATTAGAAATTAAAAGTGAATGGTTATTAATAATTATTCAGTATATCATATATAATACATAAAAAATATAACATGAATAACATTTTTATGTCATTGTTCCAGAGCAATAAAAAATAGTGACAATAGTACTTTGTTTTTCATTTTAAAAAATCTCTTGAGTGTCTGTTTTAGTAAAAGACAGCTGGACAGCTGGATTTTCATGTCTGCTTCGGCATTCTATCTGTTGTAATATCATGTATTAGCTCACCTCTGGAAAACTCCTCTATCCTCATGAGATAATGAGAGTAAAAAAAAAACTTGACCCTTTAAAAAACAGTAGCTCCCAGGAACTTGAAAGCAGAGAAAATTGGAATAGAGAATTTGGAAAGATACAAAAAAGAGAGCAAAAATGTATAAACAATAGAGGGAGAAATCTGATATTTACATGACAAGAGAAAGCAGAAAGAAAAAACAGAGAACAGAATCTTACTTGAGAAATGATTCAAGAGCACTTTTCAGAACAGTTGACATGAGTTCCAGATAGAAAAGTCTTATAAAATGGCCAACTGAATAAAATTAGATTCACATAAGTTTACATCATTTTAAGACATTTCAGAAATGGAGCTAAAGGAAAAATCATACAAACCTCCAGAGGGTGAAAATAAAATACTTTCTGCATCCAGAAAGAGAAAAGCCTCAGACATTTCACTAGCAATACTGAAACCTAAAAGAAAATTCAATAAGGCCTTCAAAATATTGAAGAATAATTATCTAATACTCAAAGTCTCCATCAAGTGTTATAGAAGGACAGAAATACTTGCAGATATGTAGGGTACCAAGAATTTTTTCTTCATACATTCATTCCCAGAAGTATATTCATAACCAGAAAATGTATTTTTTAAAAAAACCAAGTCTTTAAACCACACCCAAAAGCAAACCAAGAAAAAGATGTGAGATAAAGGAAAGAAAAGATGTGACTCAGTTTCAGCAACCCAAAGGAAATATTTCGCCAAGAAAACAGTGAAAGAAGATCCCCCAAGACACACTTCTGTGCCCCATGTGTAGGGTAACCAGCCCAGAAGGAAGCCCACCAGGAGGTGCCAGAAGAAACTGCTGTAAAAGATGAACCTGGGGACAGTGCATATAAGGAGACTAGATTTAGACAAATGCTGGAAAACTTGGAATTAATTAAAGTTACATAAATAGAAAGCTAAGCAAAAAATCAAAGAGAGTACTGTGAACTCCAGGGAAAATAAAAGATAGTACATAAAAAATTATGATCATATCTCCATAATAACAGCAGTACAAAATCACAATCAAATTTACACAGGCATAGTACAAAATCTAACAAAAATAAATGTATTAAGACAATTGGATTGTAGGATACAATATGATGCCCATGTAAAGCAAGAGAAAGATAGCTAATTTCTCATTATCCATGTTGACAATTTAATAGAAAAATATCAAAAACTGATTTTCTAGAGGTAGTAATATAAATATGCTATTTGTACATATGGAGGCAAATCCTCAAACCTTACATAAGACATGTTGAAAGAGGATGCCTCTATGGAAAGAGAATAATATTATTTTTCACCTTAATAAGTCTTGCATCTTTAATTCTTTAGACATGTAAATTTGATTAAAGTAAATTTTAAAACTGCTATACTAGTTTCAAAAAGCAGAATAAAATATAGCAAATATCAAGCATTTAAGTTCAAAGAAAGATAACATTACTTTCTCAACATGATAAGGTCTTCTCAAGCATTTGAGCTTTCCAGGAAACTGGACATGTTTACCACAAACCAATGTTAGACTTCTTAGGCATTTTGTTCCTTGGAGAAGTGTAAAACTCCAAGATAAAGATAATGCCACTGGCCCATGTGAATTGGGGCAAATGTAAGTTTTCCTGGCAATATAATCATAGCAATCTAAAAATTTTGATAACTATTTTCCAATTGACTGCAAAGGGAACCTTGTCATCACTATTCTATATGTACTTGTTTGTTTAGTATTACTGGAGCAATGATTAAATATATACTAATGCTAACACTTGCTCTTATATGCAGCCTTATCAAAGATAAAACCAAAAAGAAATTTCCATTGCATATATTATAGACTATGATAGGGAACCATGTGTGTGCATCTTGGGCTCCTCCCCAATACATGACACCTAGGACCCTTTCAGTAAATGCCAATGTTAATGATGAGGAAACACTTGACAGCAAAAATCACTTGCCAGCCCAGCTGATTCTATATTCTATTCTTTTAGTATTTGGGGCATTGAGTGGTTATAAGTACCAATTTAGACACAGCTGAGTAATAGGGCTTAATTCAGCAAATGTTATTAATCATCTTCTTTGTTCCAGGTATTATATTGAGTTGCCCAGAAAATGGGATACCTATACTGCAAATCCTGGACAAATGCTGAGCTAATTCTATTTGTTAGTCATAACTTTGTAAGAAATTGTTCTTGTTCTTCCCATTAAATTCTGGTATGACTTGCCTGTGTCAATCATCTGAGATCCTAGGACAGAGCTAGAGTTGCTAACTGCCTTGGAAGAAAGAGCCATCAAATTTCCCAGGGACAGCAGTGGACTTGTCCATGAAAGGCATGCCTTTATTGTATATGATCATATGTTCAGCTGCCTTGGAGGAGCTCTCTGTTAAGCTGTACTAAAATAGAAATGAAAGGATTAAAGCATAAGGGACCAAATACAAGAACATTTTGGGATTCGTTTCTGTTCTATGTCATTGAGAACAAGGTATGATAAGTCCTCAGCCACACAGAACCAATCAAGAATGATAATGAGCAAGTAAAAGTAAAAGACTCATTCATAATGGTTGGACCGGGCCCAGGGATCCACTGTGGTAAAAGGTAGAGAAGCAGTAAGGAAAATAGAATTACACACATGTTCCTGTTGTGTTTTCTGAGCAAAGTAAAATTCCAGCTATATTTTTGAGAAAGTAATGTATCCTTTCTGAGTTGATTCTCATTTCTAAAGCAGAAGTATTAATACCAGTTTATCAAGATTGTTTAAAAGGAAAAATATTATATAATATATGCTTCTAAAGCATTGGGCTGTGTTGTTGTATTAGTTTCAGCGGTCACAGGGCAGGTCAACCTCAGTTTTCATACAGACAATGGGTGCACAATTTAAAGTACAGATTTGGTGAAACTACATGGCAGCATTCAATATGCTGGAATTGAGCAGGAAAGGTGGTCAGTAGAAGATCAAGTTCCACAAGGTAATACTCCCCCAAGGACAAGTTAGGAGCAGCTTTTTCCCCCCATTTCCCATGATGACAGTCTATGATAGGCCAAAAAAATGTCATCCTCAAAGAAGTCCTCATCCTAATCACAGAAACCTGTGCATATGCTATGATTATACGCCAAAAATGTCCCTGGCAGTTGTGCTTAAGTTAACAATCTTGAGATGAGAAAGTAGTAACCTGCGCTATCCAGGTGGCATCTATGAACCCAAGTGTCCTTATCACAAAGAAGGAGGGGAGTCAGAATCAGAGAAGAAAATATGACAATGCAAGAGCATGTAGTGAAGCCATTCCTGGAAATGAGCCACATGACAAGGAATGTGGGTGGGGATCAGAGACTGAAAAAGGCAAAGAATAGATTCTCCCTTGGAACCTTCAGAAAGCACGCAGCCCTGCTAGCAGCTTGACTGTGGTCTAGTAAGACCCATTTCCAGACTGCTGAACTGTAAGCTAATAAAATGTTGTTTTAAGCCACAAAGTCTGTTACAAGCTGTCACAGCAGCAGTAGGAACTCACATAACAGACTTGCTGTATACCTCTGGCCTATGGCACCCTGAACCCCAAGCCCTGGGGTTTCAGAGAGGAGCCAGACATACCTACCTCAGACTCTCCTTGTTTTCCACTCTCTCCTGCAAGAAAATACCTGCTCCCTCTGCTCCCCATAGAATTGCCTATAGGAGCCCCCATGCAGGCCAGGTGGCAAATGATGCAGTCTTTCAGTGCCATCCATGTCTGGGCAGGTAAATACAGTTCTGAGACTGGGTTTAAGAAATCTGCCAGAGCAATATCTATGTAAGTCATAGGATCAGGTCCAGGTCTTATCAGTAATAAAGCTGTTATTTTATCTCCATCTGTCTCTCTTTTATTTCCCAAGTATTTCATAACTCAGGCAGAGAAAAGAAGGAAAGGACCAGAATCCAATTTCAGGCTTTGAAACTTTCAAAAGTTATACACAATACCATGTTGGAATACAGTTCTGAAGAGGGACGTTGGGACAGAAATCCAACTCTTATTTTGAGCTATGTGGAAGACTGAGATTCTATGTTAGAGGTAGGAGAGTCTGTGGAACTTTACCCAAGGTTTCATCCAGGCAAGCTTATAAAGATGACTACTGGATGGGTCACAGGATAGCCACTGACCCATACCTGGGCACAGTTGTGGAAGAAGGGCACAGCTGAGACCACAAGTGAGGTTTTCAGTGGATCTGCTTCAGGACATTTAAAAAAGCAAGACTGTGGCTGGAGTTCTAATGCACAGCTCATAAGAGGCCTACGGAGCCAGCCCATCCTCCCAGGCTAAGATGTGTCCATGTTTTGCCTCCAAAAAGGCCTGCTTCCCAAACCAGACAAAATACTGAAAGGACATGAATTGACATCGTCAAAGAAGGGAAGTCCATTGCTCTCAGATGTCTCAATAAATTTCACAAGCTGGTCTACTGATGATTCCATCATTACAATCCTATCTCAAATAAGGATCAAAAAGCATAATAGATACTGTGAAATAGGAAGAAAATGTTCAAAAGGGGAGGGGAAGTGAGAGGGGTTGGGGAAAGGAAAGAAGGGAATGGAATTAATATGAGAAAGTGAAAGAATGGAAACAGTCTTTGTAAATAGGGAGGGGTAAAGGGGTTGAAGGGAGAGCAGGGGAATGGGGGAAAGTAAGATCCAAGATATATTATGTAAAGGTACAAATTTCCAATGATGAATGTCATTATACTGTATATCTAAAATGTACCAATAAAATTAATAATAAAAAATCCTATCTCAAACCATGAAAAGAGCCATTCAAGGTAAAAATAAATGTACAAGGCACTTCTTTTGGCATCTAGTATTGCTAATTTTTCTTAGTAGTGAATATGAATTCCACCCCTGTTAACTCCAAGATGACTTAAATGAAAGATAGTTATGATCTTTCCAATAGGCATGAAGCAATCAAAAGTTTTATATCATTTACATTAATTTTTCAATCTGAAGTAGAACATATTGACAAGGCCATTAGGAAACATATTGATTGTAATTATCAATTATTTTTAAAAATCAGGAAGGCATTTCCTGGCGGTGGGTTGATCACTGGAGAGAATGTCTCTAATAATCCCAGTCATTATCACAGCAGAGCAACAGCTAAGCCTGAGTGGTTGATTTTAGAAGCAGGTCACAGGGAGCCTCACCCTCTGCTGTGAGGGTTTATAGAGCCAATAAAATTTCATTATTCAAGAAAGAAGAAAGCAGCTAAACCTAGGGAATTGGTTATTCCTGTGTGTCTTCCTTTCCTTTGCTAACTTCAGTTTTAGAACATTTCCAGGGCTAGTTCATTCCAGGAAACTGATAAAGAGGGTTGAAAAAAGTTCCTCTTGCAAAAGGAATTTGAACACATGGCTATCTGGATGAATCCAGGCAATATGCAGAAAGCGCAGGGATAAAGAAGACAGAGTTGGATCAAGGGAAGGATGGAGAGGAGTAAACTCTTTTTCTCTGTTCCACAGAACACAATTTTTCTTTTTACATGTATGAGTTTCGAAGAAGTATTTGAATAGATGGGTTTCATGATAATGTACATAGCATTTAAGCAGAGTATTATGTATTTATAGTTTGACAATGTACATCAGAAAAAGTCATTATAGAAGGAGTCTGATTACAGGTAAATTCCTAGTTCTTACTTGCACATTAAATCAAATTGCTTTGAATTTTTAATAGGAATAATGCAGTCCTAAGGAAGCAATATGCCAAGGAAGCTTCTTAGTTCTTCACAAAGATAAATGGGATATGTAACTTATTGCGCCCAGAGCCATGTGGGGTTGGTGATCAAATGTCAGAATGTTAATGTCACTTGATTTTCTCACAGAAAAGCTTGAAAATTTTAAGATATATTTTAATCTTATGAAGTACACAACTTCCTTGTTAAGTTCTTCAGTCACCTTGGTGAACACCTACCATATTCCAGGCATTGAAACAGTCTCAAAAATAAAAATCTAAAAACTTCAGAGACAGCCTTTAAGGAGCTCATAATCTATGGTATTTATTCAGTTCAGGCTACTATTAAAAATATCATAAACTGAGCCAAATGTAGTGGCATATACCTATAATCCTAGTGTTCTGAGAGACTGAGGCATGAAGATAGCAAATTTGAGCCCATCCTGGGCAACTTAATGAGTTAGCAAGACCCTGTCTCAAAATAAAAAATTAAAAAGTGCTGGGGATGTAGCTCAAGGTGAAATCCTTGGATTTAATCTTCAGTACCACCAAAGATGGTGGGCAGCTGGATACATAGATAGATGATTGATAGATGATAGATAGATAGATAGATAGATAGATAGATAGATAGATGATAGATAGATAGATAGGGCACAAAATGCTTACTGTAAACAGTAAGCTAAGCTATCTTATAGTTTAGTTATTTTCTTGCAGTTCTGGAGGATGGGAAGCACAAGATGAAGGTGCAGCAGATTAGTGTTTCATGATGGCCCATTCCTGGTTCATAGTTATCTTCTCACTCTAACCTCACTCAATGGAAGGGGAGCTCTGGGATTTAGTATATCAGGCACTAATCCTATTACTGAGTGTTCCAGCCTCATGACCTAACCATCTCTCATGGGTCTCATCTCCGTATACTAATGTATTGGGATTAGGCTGTAACACGAATGGGGAGGGAGGATATAGACTTTTAGTCTACTGCACCTTGAAAGGATAGATATCTAAAAACTGTAAAATATATGTAATAATATATATGTTCCTTAACTTTGCTTTCAGGCAAGCTAGTTGAAGCATGTTCCTGGACTGTCAACTTCTCATCACTGGTCTGAGAAGAGAATTACAAAAATTAAGATTATGCCTATAGAAACTTTTATAGATATTTGAGATTATCATGATATCCAAGCACACAATCACTTTCCTAGTAATTTATGTTTCCAAAGTATAAAACCATGGAAGATAGATTACTAAAAACCTAATTCTTTACCACAGATCTTTTGAGAAGCAATGTTCAAGATTTTAGATTTTCATACTAAAACTAAACGAAATCATACTATTCTTTCTCATCCTCTTAAGTTATGAAGCAGAATAATTGCAGAGTCAAGAAACTTGCTTATTTCTCTTTAGTTCTTAGTTGGAAATCTGATTAGGAATCACTGCACAGAATTTTTAAATTTTATTATATATTCCACATTTAAAATTTAGGAAGTGTTAGAAAAATCTAGATAGTTGCTTTTTCTCTAAACACTAAAAAAGTGCTGCAACACAGGTCTGTAACCCTCAGGGTTGTGGCCATGAAAATGGCCTCCCTATCCTCATAGCTAGTCCCTTTGAGTTCTACCCATCTTCTGCAGGTATTGGGGTTCATCACCTTTGGTTGTCTTAAATTAATTGGTGTTGAGGATGTTAGCATATTCCCTGCAGTCCCTTAGATCCTTCGTGTCTTTATCTGTGGCCGAAATAGGAGGCTAATGTTTTTGATAAATTAAATGTAGACAGCTTGTCATTTTCAAAAGCATTATGTAAGTGTTGGTTCCAAAAAGACTGAGAGAATCAGAAAAATCATGTTGTTTACAAATGCCATATATTATAGGAAATAGACCGTAAAGTCCCTTACTTTTACAGTATACTGTAAGAAGAGACTTTGTGACAAAATGAACTCCGGGAAGACCTTGAGAAAAAAGAGCTTTTTCTCTTAGCCTCTCTTGACTTGATAAAGAGGTATTCACTCACAAATATTTATTAACTACCTGCTATGTAGTAAGCCCATTCTATAAGCTACGGGTTTAACTGGGAACAAGTCAAGTCCCTACCCTTACACAACATACTATTCAGTGGAAAATAATGGGTAATAAACACCC
Organism: Heterocephalus glaber; assembly: GCF_053883595.1. NCBI lineage: Eukaryota > Metazoa > Chordata > Mammalia > Rodentia > Bathyergidae > Heterocephalus > Heterocephalus glaber. The sequence goes on along the minus strand of NW_028258406.1, from coordinate 17,133,424 downwards.
AAAGGAAAATATAAATAACAATGTTTTTTAAGTAATATATGTAACAAGGAAAGTAAAATAAGGCAATAATATAGAAAGTAACTGGGTATTTATGTTGAACAGAGATGATATTTTAACTATAGTGGTCAGGAAAAGACCACTATCATGTCATGTCTTCAGAGATGACATTTAGCTGATACTAAAGTGATAAGAATATACCTGTTTTAGTTACTTTTGTTGATGAGACAAAAATACCAGACATCCAAAGTTAAAGGGGGAAAGGTTTATTTGGCTTACAGTCCATAGAGGTTTCAGTCCATAATTGGCTGGCTCCAAGAAAGGGTGGGAGAGGGGCAACAATTCATGACAGAGGAAGTCAGCAAAAGCAACAAGAGAATTTAACAGAAACTTTCTGCCCCTTTTATCTTCTTCAGACTACTTAAAGTGGGTAGCACTCACACCCTTAACCCTAGTGCCTTCAGCCTAGCTCCACCATGAATCAGTCACACACCCTAGATTCAGCCACCTCTGAGAAAGCATGAGGCTTGGGGGAAGGGGGCATCTAAACACAAGGCTTAACAACACCACATAAAGTTTATATGAGCCACAAAATGCGACAGACAAGAAGGATATGGGAGACTAGCCGTAATATAATAAATTCTTCAACCAGCCCAATGAAATGATAAAAATGAAGATGATAAGCTCGAATACCCACAGGTGGTGGACAGATAGAAGAGGTGAAATTGAAAAGAGCATCTGGGCAAAGGGAAGTGAGAGTAAGGACATAGGTCCTGAGACAGGAGCAAGTGTGTCATGGGGTTATCAGAGTTCCCACGTGACTATAAATCTTCTCTACTTTTATATTTTCTAAATTTTCTCAGGACTCCCAGGAAATAAGTAGAATAAAACACCATTTACCAATTTTAACTTGTTCCTTCTAATCTATAATTATAGTATGGACACTAAGACAAACCAAATATTGACCTACAGTAAATATCTATGAATTGGAACAACTTTACCCCTACTAACAATAGCATAGTATTCAACAACAGTTCTGTAAAGCTATTTATCTAGAGATTCATAAAGCTTAGAAGTCACACTAGTAAATGTGGAGGGGAAAGGGAACCAAAATGAAAAAAAGTGAAATTTGAAAATTTAGTCAATGAGATATGAGAAGAAAAAGAGAAAAGTAAGATAGTGGGGTCATAATAAGGAGTAAAAGGAAGCTAATAGTGATAGAGAATAGTCACTAGAAAGAATGAGCAGATAAGGAAAACATGGTTTTTACACACAATGGAGTAGTACTCTGCCACAAGGAGGAAGAAATTTGAGTCATTTATAGGAAAATAAATGCACCTCAAGACCCTACTGTTAAGAGAAATAAATCAGACACACAAGCTTAAATATCACATTGTTTCTATTATATAAGAAATCCAGAGAAAAGTAAAGAGCAAAATAAAAGATAGATAATATGAAGTAGGGAAACTGATCATTCTCAAGGGGGAAGGGGATCAAAAGATTGAGGGAGAGGAGGGAGGGGAGATATAGTGATGAATAAAAGGAATTGAGATGTATTATATACATGTACCAACTTCATACAAGGGATGTAAACATCATGTGCTGCAAACATGTACTCAAAAAATGGCAGAGGATTAAAGGATTGACAGAGGGGGAAGGGAGGGAACAGAAAGAGGATGAAAAAACAAGATGTGTTATGTAAACATACATGTTATCCACACATACTAATAAACTAAAATAGAAAAAATGACAAAATTTTTTAAAAATCATGAATGTTTAAATTAAAATATTTTATTACAGTAAAAAGACATATTGCCATTAATCCCCTCAAATCATTCCCCCTCACTTCAGGCATCCTTATTATATTATACTTGCCACTTTCTGAAGCAGTTCTGGAAGTCCTCATTTATGCCTTTAATTGCGCTCTTGTAGCTGTCTCAAGTTCCAGAATCAATTCCAAATGTTACCTTTCATGATTATTTGACTTTGGGGAAGAGATAGAAGTTTCATGGTGCCATATCTGGTGAATAAGGTGAACGAGGACACACAGCAATGCTTTTGACAGAAGTTGCCATTAACATTTTGAATCAATTCAGTTCATCTAGACAATCATGAGAAGACAAGAAACAGAACTTCCAGAACTGCTTCAGAAAGTGGCAATGATCATGGGATAAAGGTATCTGAAGTGAAAGGGAGTATTTCAAGGGTGACTGAAGGTAATATGTTTTACTGTAACTTAAAAAGAATATAACTATTCATCTTAATTTGATGAACCAGACTGATTCCAAACCTAGAGAAATACTTAAAAAGCCAGGTATCAGTCACAAGTTGCAAAAACAATTATATGGTACACTGTAAGTAAATTAAAGAATGAAAAGTATCTAGTATTTAAAAAAACAATCATCACTTAATGTGATTATGTCTATGGCTTACTGACATGGAATCAAATCTCTAATATTAATTCCCTCAAAGTGACTGATATGAATTGTACAAAATGATTTGAAAGTAAAACTAAATGGAGAATGAATCATCCCAAGAATATTAAATTATATAACTCATATTTTGAAGATTAAAAATAATGAGAATATTTAATAACTTCCTCCAGTGAAAGGAATTATTTATGTTGATACAATGAGTATAATTAAATAGAAAAGAAAGAATAAGAATATGAAAGCTGAATATTAGTGTGAAAACTCCCAGATGGTGGGAAATATACAAACTATCTTATTAATATTTTTCAATATTTATCAAACATTCTCTTTTCCAAGTGATGTCATGAAATTCAAAGCATACAGATTTTAGTGAAGGATTTGTCATGTTTTGTAGACTAAGAAAAAAATGTTAGAACTGTTGAGGTTTATATTTGAATGGTCTTTCCAGCTCTCTTTCAACAGTACTTTTCAATATAATTCAGCTACAAGTTATTGGGAAGCCACTATGGATGAAGCCCTGAGTATAAGCAAAGATGCAACTGAACTTTGGCCTCCTGCCCAGACTGACAAGTTATAAAATATCTGTCTTTTCATATGAGCCCATCAGATTCCCTAGTGTCTCGTGTAGAAAAGCAACTAGATTCAAGTCATTCACATTCACACAGTCTGAATTAGAATGACTAATAGGCTTAATCCTCTGGTAGTAAATGCTGTCCTGGCCATGTCCCTGAGACTTTGCACAGCATTTCTGTGCCCAAAGCAATTTCAATAACTGTGGAAGACTGAACAGTGAACAAAACAGGTAAGAGGTGTGGGGGAATTAACACCAACCTGATGTATCCCACAATGGCTCGAGGTAATTGACATGTATTTTACATCCCAGCTCCATTCCTCTCAGGATAACAAATTCTGAGAATTATGTTTTATATATTTCCCAGAGTTTCCATGCAAACTGAATTCTAGGCTCAGTTTTGCTGGAATCACAATGCATCATTTATTAGCTAATTTATTTTTTCTGTCCCACTTCAATCTTCTACTAGTATTCCTAGTACTTGAACCCAGATTTTTGTTTCAGAGTTTGCTTTTAAGGGTCCCAAACTAAAACATCTTACATAAAGACTTTTGCATATCAGAAGAGAAACTTGTTTATCCAAATGACTTTCTCAGTATCACTTTATAAGAGAAAAGGGTCACTGAAGGGGCTATCTATGCCCACTGCCTTTATCAGTGACTATCTTTTCATGAAGACCTCCTCTCTGTAAACTCATTTCTGTTTTACTCAGTCTTGGGGTCCTCTAAGGCTCTGCTTCTCTCCCAAGCATTTTTTCTCATCCTCCAGCCCCTTTATCCCTTCCACACACATGTGGAATCATGTCTGGTTACTGTTGTACCACAGTTATCTCCATCAAAAGAGGACCTCAGATGACCTTCCATGTGCAAGGATGGTCAGGTGAGTTTCTTTGTATCAGTTTTTTTCTACTAGCTACTGCCTCTTAAAAGCCAAATTTACTTTAAGGGACAGGATGAAAAGTCTATGACAAGACTTCAAAATGCCCTTGTACCTCAGGTACTTGAAATCTGAACTCTGAGCTAATCCCAACTGCTCTAGAATTTTTGTCTGACATTATTTGTGACTCATCAGTGCAGAGATTTATCTCTTCCTTCTTGATATTAGCTTTTCATCACTTCATTCCCTTGAAAACAGTTGTAAAGCTTTATTTCTGAAAGACTAATCCTCTGCCAACATTCAAATTAAACTCTTTTTTCTCATCTGTCTTTCATGAAAAACCCTGCCAAAACCCAACTGCAGACTGTTCCTCATCTGGTTCACAGCACTGCTTAGTTCCACAGGCTGCAAATAGATGTACATCTCCTGAGGCTAGAAATATTCTGCTTCTAAGCAGTTAGGTCACCATCACTATCCACAACCTCCTCAAAGATTACTTCCATAGACTGAAAGGTTAATACTGGGTTTATCCTCATGTGGTCTTTTAGGAAACAAGTATGCAATGTCCTTGTAATATCTTTAATTTTACTTTGGTGTAAAGGCATCCACAATATCTACCCAAACCTTAATGATCAGAAGTGAAATCCATAACAGAAGTGAAATCCAGGTTATGCTTGTCTTTCTTTTGAAATGTACAGATCTGTTTGCACCTTCCAAGTGAATGCTTAAGTTTTTAAGTTAGCTTATTTTATGTTTTTGCTTGCATTTCAAAAAGCAAGATTAACAACAGAGAAGGACTTCAAAGACTTTCTGATCATTTTGCTAAATAAATCTAACAACTTCCTATTGTTTTGCAATCCAATTTTCTTCTAAGACTTTTCAGGTTTCAAAAAGTTAGCATTACAAAGTGAGCCATACTTAAACTTGGAGCACTAACCCTGCCCTGCTACCTCTTCATCATGCAGACTTCTCATCTCAGATCTCAGCACTCACCCTCTAAGCTGCCTATTTTTTCCCAAAGTATATAAGATGGCATCAATTTCCCACCAGTAAAATCATGAAGGCTTGCTTTCTTGAAGACTTGCTTTTAGTCTTGATGGAGCTAAAAGACAGCTGTGTTTTCCATGATTCTTTATTGTAAAGTATACACATGACACAGAAACTGGGATGCATCCCATGTTCATGCCACTAGTGCTTCAGAAATTTTTCAATCTGTTTCTGAAGTTGTTCTGATAAAACCTCATACAACCAAATGTAATTGTCTTTTTCCTTCCCAGGAGCATCTGGGGTTGTTTCTATTTGTATTGGAGAACTCCCTGATAAGCCTCTTTTTCTTAGGGGTTTACTCCATTCTCTTTCCAGACTCCGTACACCAAACTCCTGGAGTGATGGCTTCCCATTTTCATTTCCTTGTACTGCCTCATGTTGTTCCTGCCTTGGCTGACTCTTCCCCTTTGAATTTCATTTCTCTGAGGATGTCCTGCAGCTCTTGCTCTGACAAAAGTTGCCAAAGAGCACTTCTGAAGAAAATATAAGGACTTGGCAAGCATTATAATTTGCGTCTATGGGTGAACTACTTACTGTTTACAACTTTTGAAAAAACTGGGGGAGCTAGAGAGAATAGTGTAGTCAAATGGAAATTACTGTGTATAGTTAATATGAAGAGGTGATATAGCAGGGTGGTTTACACACAGTCTAATTTGTTATTGTTCCCAGGTCCCTCATTTGCCAGCTATTAAATAGCTGCTATTTGTTACATTGCACAAGTTCTGTAACCTCTCCATTTCCAGTTCCTTATCTACAGCGGGCAATAATAGCATATATCATCTATCTTTAAGTGAAAAAATAAATTCATGTCAATAATCACCTCTCATCAAAAAATGTTAAAAATATTTTATTGTTTGGCATAACACAAATGGTCTAACTCAGGAATTGTCTACAGGTCATGTTAGCCATTGGGTGCCAGAGTATCCTCTATCATTTCCACTACCTCACCAATGCTATGCTAAAGTCACCAGACTTAAGAATCTGTCCACACACTTCAGTTTAGTTTGGTAAATCCTTCTGGATTCCAGATCACTGTTGGCATGCTTTCTTCACACATGAAGCTGCACTGAATTGAGCAACTCTACTGAGGCACAAAAGGATCCAACAAATAATATCTACTTATTTTAATTCCTCACTGATGTTTGGAGTAAGTTATGAAATAAAATACAGTAAGGCAGGCCGAGGATTTAGCTCAGTGGTTCTGCCACCTGCCTTATAAGCGCAAGGTCCCGAGTTCAATCCCTGGTACAAAAAACAAAAAAATACAGTAAGGCAAGTTGAAAGATACATGCACACACACACACACCTGCACGTGTGTACACACGTGCACACACACAGCAACACCTCTATTCTGATGAAGATGATACAGAAGGAGATAGCTTGTATCTGTAGGGAAATAGCCTTATACCATTAAATACCCAAAACATACAAACTTCTCCCAGATTTTAACTACCAAACTTCCCAAACTTTATCCCTGTATTTAACATAGAGACAAGTCAAATGCACCCAAGAGAATGGGGAGAGAAAAGATTTGGAGAGAAAATGCTGAGTTTCTTCTTCTTTAGTCCCCATGAGATCGAGTCACATCTTCTCTAGAGAATGAGTTGAGGGAGCAGAGGCAAGCAAGGGGGAAAAGGCTGGTGGGACCACCTCCACAGGAAAGGAAAAGAAGTGCTGTTTTCCAAATGAACTAGAAAACAATACAGTGCACGATTGGCCAACAGTCATGTTAGAGAAATCTAAATGCAAATGCAAAGTCCCATAATAATAGCCTGTCTTCTCATTTCCTGTCCTGAATTTCTGAAAGAGAAAGAGAATGAATGAATATGAATCACCCCAGATGCCCAGTTTGAATTTTAAATAATTCAATTTTTGTTCAATTTAATGACTATTATGTCCCTTGACATTCCAGAAAGTCCTGCAAAAGTGAAAAATAGAGTCAATGTTTCAGGAAGGTGTTATTTAACGCCATAGATATTCTCCAAATTCTGAGAGTACAGACTGTCATCTCCTACATTTACTTTCCCATTTTATCTCAGTTTCATCAAAATACAAGATGACACCTGACACTGACCATAGGCAGTGTGATACAGGATTGAATGACATTCTCTTCAGAACAGTGATTCTAGATTTTATTTTTTTAAAACTGTGTTGGGGAGGAATGTCATCTTCAGTATGACATTCTGTAATTCAGTTTTGTTTTATTTCATAAGCCCACAATATTTAATGGTCAAACTTCCTATTCTGTCTTTCAACCTTTAAACATTTGCGCTATCTGTCCCGTAAGAATTATCAGAAGATTTCAGTTCTCCCTTTCCACAACATAGCAAAGCAAGTGCATCAGTCTTGTAACTTAACTACTTTCCTTTTTTTCTCCTTCTCCCTCATCTACTCTATTTTCTCCATCTTGTGGGTGTTCTGCTAGATTTCAGAAATAAGTACAAGTGAAAACAAGAACTAAATTATTCCTCTGAACTTACAAAGAGCTACTGTCTTCTGAAGTAAACACAGGTCTTGATGAAAAAAGGCTCATTTTTGGTACCTTGGCTGATCTGAGGTCTGGATGCACAGGCAAAACCAGGAGATAATAAAGTTAAAGAATTACTTGACTCACAAGGACATCACTAGGAGAAGGGAGAGACTTTGAAGAGAATCTTGAGCTCTGGGGAGGCAGCACCAAAATAAAAACAAGGATTTTTAGAAAGTATTTTTTTAGGAAACTCAAGATAAGATAATATTAGGATGATGTGTACATCAATAACATGTGATCTTTACATTCTCTAGCACTTCATTGACTCTCTCTAACTAAAGCATTACTTCAGAGAATTGTTAATAAATCACAAAATGCTTGCACCCTGCCTAAGTACACAGAACTTTTCCTTTCAATAGGCTCTATCTCTGAGGTACTGTATGTCCTTCTCATTTAGAAATGATGATACCAATCAAGGATTCTGGTAAGATTAGGTCGGAAGCATCAGGAATCTGACAGTTGCAAAGACAGTGTCTCTGAAATAACTGTTTGGAACTCTGGAGTCTACTGAAGACTTGCAACATCCAAGGAGAGGCCCAGGAAGTAAATTTCAATTAATGTGGATCAATGTGCCTCTTAGCACAAAGGCAATTGCCAATCCCAACCCCCACTCACAGTCCCATGGCAAGTAGCTATGAAAGAATTCCTACAGCAACCTGCACATAGTCTGCAGAAGTCAGCCCGAGCAAAAAAGACCTTGTCTTCCAAATACTCTGAGGGTCTATGCTCTTATTACTGTCATTAATCACAGAGATACAGACAATAAGACATCTCTTCCCATTGCTGTAGGCCCCCTTCCTTCAGACTCAAGTAACTTCTTGTGTACATAAGGCCCTAGCAACATCTCTCCCTTTGTTTTTTTAATTTTTCTCCTTTTGTGACCATGGTATTAAACCCTAGGAGGTTCAAAAGGAACTGCATATACTGTGAAAATTAGAAAGTGACTTTGCCTGTCCTGGAAGAGATATAGGCTTAGTAAAGACCTTAAACTTATACTTCAGTCTAATCATTAATCCAGAGACAAGCCCCCAAAATCAAAACAAAAGCCATGAAAAAATAGCAACAGACCTTGGGGAAGACAGAATCTGATTTTCAGAGTGAATACATTATTATATTCAAAATTCCAGTTTTCAACACAAGTTACAAAATATACAAAGAACTTGGAAATCATGACCCATTCAAAGGGGAAAATTTTTCAACAGAAATTATCTTTGAAAAAGAACTGATGTCAAATTGATCTAGACAAATACATTAAAATAGCTGTCTTCAGATATCCAAAGACTAAAGGAAGTTGTGGAGAAAGTTAAGAGAAGATGCATGAATAAAATGGAAGCATCAGTGAACCTTCAAAGAGACAAAACAGAAATACAGAAGCTGTAAAGTAAAATGACTGAAAATTTGAAAAATTCTAAAGCAGATTTAAGCAAGTAGAAGATGCAGTGATTCTGAAGACAGAATGATGGAAGTTATCAAATCTGAGGATCAGAAAGAAAAACAATTGAATACAAGTGAATAGAGCCTTAAGTATGTGTTAGACACAACCAAGCAGGAGAACATAAGCATTGTAGCAGGCCCAGAAAAAGAAAAGGGAAACAAGCAGAGAAAATATATAAAGAAGTAATGGCCAAAATTTTCCAAAATTGGATGAAAGACATAAATGTAAATAACTATGAAGCCAAATGAACTCCAACAAGAACTCAAAGAGAATGACACTAAGACATATTGTAATCAAACTTGCGAAAAAGAGAAAATCTTGAAAGCACCAAGACAAATGCAACACATCACATACAAGGGATCCTCAATAAGATTATCAGAATTCTCATCAGAAACTTGAAGCCCAGACAGCAGTGGCCAATATATTTGAAACACTGCAAGAATAAAATGTGTCAACCCACAATCTTATTTCTAACAAAATTATCTTTCAAAAATCAGAGAGAAACTAAGATATGGCCACACAAATAAAAGCTGATAGAGAATGTTATCATCAGAACTACCCAGCAAAAAGTTGTTAAGGGAGTCCTGCAGAGCATATGACACTAATCATTAGGAAAATACAAATTGAAACTATAGTGAGCCAGAAGAAGTGGTGCATGCCTCTTTTTCCAGCTATTTGGGAGGCTGAGGCAGGAGTGTAACAAATTTGAGACCAGCTTGAACAACTTAATGAGACCCTGTCTCAAAATAAAAATTTTATATAGACGCTGAATCATCCCACTGCAGACAGGCAGGTCTGTGCATGCCCTATCGAGATCCCGAGCCACGCGGAAGATGCTGAGTCAGCCCGCTGCAGACAGGCAGGTCTGTGCACACCCTACCGAGGTCCCAAGCTGCACAGAACATGCCGAATCAGCCCTTGCCCTGGCAACAATCCACTGGACCCTCCCCCTGCTCCTCTGTACCACCACCTGGTTCCACACTACAAAGACACAGAGGACACCGGACCACCAGACCACGGTACTGAGTCCTGCAGCTCCTGGCCCAGAGGTAGGGGCTTCTGAGCTGCCATCCCACTGCTCCTGGTCCAGAGGAAGGGGCTTCCCAGCCACCATCCCTCCTGCTGCTCTCAGCCCAGAAGATAGGGTTTCTGGGCCACCTTCTGTCCACCACTCTTGACCCAGAGGAAGGGGCTTCTGGGCCAGCATCCCTCCCACTGTTCCTGGCCCAGGGGTAGGGGCTTCTGAGCCACCATCGCACTGCTCCTGGACCAGAAGAAGGGGCTTCCCAGCCTCCATCCCTCCTGGTACTCCCAGACCACAGGAAAGGACTTTGGGGCCATCATCCCTACTGCTGCTCCCGGTCCCTGTCCCACCTCTCCCAGCTCAGAGGAGGTAATCCATGCAGGCCCTAACAGCCCCCCGCCCCAGTCAAAATGAGAAAACATGGAAATAAGTCTCAAAACCAGACTTCCAGATCACCTACAGCAACCCCAAAGGGAAATGAGATGGAACACTCTGATACTCAACCACCTGGACCCACTGAACTGGCAACAAAAGGGGATCTGGAAAAAATGAAATCAGAAATAATTTCTCAGATAATAGGAGAAACTGTGCCCCTAGTGCAAGATATGATTAATAAATCTAGAGAGGAGCTGAGGAACATGATGGAATCCCAAAATAAGAAACAAATGGAATCCATAAAACAGATGCAAATAGATTTCCAGGAGATGAAAAATGCCATTGAAAGTCTACACAGCAGAATGAGCCAATGTGAGGACAGAATTTCAGAAACAGACGATAAGATTGCAATTAGTGACCAGGAAAAGAAAAATTGCTTCAAAATGATAAGGGAACATGAGAAATCAATCCAGCAGCTGTTAGATGAGGCAGAGAAGAATAACATAAGACTGATGGGAGTCAATGAAGAAACAGGAGAGAGTGTAGATGACATAAAAAATCTCTTCACAGAAATAATGGCAGAAAACTTCCCAAGCAGGGGAAAAGAGCTTGACATACAGATAAGTGAGGCATATAGGACTCCAAATAGCCTTCATCAAAAAAATCTACACATGGGCATATAATTGTTAAGATTCCAGAAACACAACAGAAGAACAAAGTTCTACAAGCAGTCAGAGAAAAGAAACAAATCACATACAAAGGAAAGCCCATCAGAATCACAGCAGACTTCTCAACACAAATCATCAAGGCAAGAAGAGTTTGAAGTGACATATTCCAAGCCCTAAAAGAAAACAGCCTCCAACCCAGATTGATGTACCCTACAAAACTATCTTTCAAAATGGATGGAGAAATAAGATACTTTCATGACAAAGAGCACCTTAGGAACTTTGTGAAGACCAAACCAGCACTCCAAAGAATTTTACACAATATCCTAGGAACAGATATTGAGGATCACAACCCCAGGAAGCAAAGCAGAATGAACCGATCTAGTATGACAAGAAATTAAATGTAAAGGGGGAGAACCCAACAAAAAGAAAAAGTCATGGCAATGACAAGTCAATATGTTCCAGTTATAATCATCAACGTTAATGGTCTCAATTCACCAATCAAAAGAAATAGACTGGTAGAATGGGTCAAGAAGGAAAATCCAGCAATATGCTGCATACAAGAAACACACTTAATTCAAAAGGGAACTCATAGACTGAAAGTTAAAGGGTGGAAAATAATACTCCATGCGACAGGAACCCAAAAAAAAGCAGGAGTAGCTATTCTCTTTGCAGATCAAGTAGATTTCAAACCAACACTGATTAAGAGAGATGAAGAAGGACACTACATCCTTGTAAAGGGAAGAATCCAACAGGAAGAGATGACAGTCATAAATATCTATGCACCAAACACTAGTGTGCCCAACTATATAAAACAAATACTAACGGACATGAAAAGTCATATATGCACTAATACTATTGTAGTGGGGGACCTCAACACCCCACTATTACAAATAGATAGATCAACTAGACTAAAAATAAGTAATGAAATACTGGAACTCAATCACACTCTTGAACAAATGAACTTAACAGATGTTTACAGAGGCTTCCACCTCACAAAATCAGAAAACACATTCTTCTCAGCTGCACATGGGTCATTCTCAAAAATAGACCACATGCTCACACATAGAACATGTTTAAGTAAGTGCAAAGGAATGAAGTTATCCCCTGTATATTATCAGACCATAGTGTGATGAAATTGGAGATCCATAGCAAAAGAAACTCAAACAATTTCATAAACACATGGAAATTGAACAACACCCTTCTGAATAACCACTGGGTCACAGAGGAAATTAAAGAAGAAATCAGACAGTTCCTTCAATTAAATGACAATGACAATACAACATATCAGAATCTGTGGGACACAATGAAAGCAGTCTTATGAGGGAAATTCATAGCAGTGAATACACATATTAGGAAAACAGAATGAGCCCAATTAAACAACCTGATGCTGAACCTCAAGCTTCTAGAAAAAGCAGAACAGGACAACCACAGAGCTCAAACAAGGGAGGAAATTATAAAGATCAGAGGAGAAATCAATGCAATGGAGACTAAGAGAACGATACAAGAAATCAATGAAGCCAAGAGGTGGTTCTTAGAAAGAATCAACAAAACTGACAAACCCTTAGCCAACCTTGTCAGAAAAAGGAAAGGAAAGGCTCAAATCCATGCAATTAGGAATGAAAAGGGTAAAATGACAACAGACCCAGCAGAAATCCAGAGGATCATCAATACCTACTTCCAGAACCTATATGCCAATAAGATGGAACACACAGAAGAAATGGACAGATTCCTAGATACATATGAATTACCAAGGTTGAACAAAGACCTAAAAATTCTGAATAACCCAATATCAATCAAGGAAATTGAAAATGTAAATAAAAACTTATCAACTAAGAAAATCCCGGGCCCCGATGGTTTCTCTGCTGAATTCTACAAGACATTTAGAGAGGAACTGCTGCCACCACTGTTTAAACTCTTTAATGAAATTGAAAGGGAAGCAATACTCCCAAATTCATTCCTGGAAGCAAGCATCACCTTGATCCCCAAAGCAGAGAAAGACCCAACTGAAAAAGAGAACTATAGGCCAATCTCACTAATGAACATAGATACAAAAATCCTTAATAAGATAATGGCAAACAGAATACAGAAGATTATCAAGAAGATCATACACCCTAATCAAGTGGGATTCATCCCAGGGATTCAGGGATGGTTCAATATATGCAAATCAATCAATGTAATACACTATACCATAGAGCCAAGGACAAAAACCACATAATTATCTCCATAGATGCAGAAAAAGCATTTGACAAAATCCAACATGCATTTATGACAAAAACCCTACAAAAAATTTGAATAGATAGTCTCTACCTAAAACTGATAAAAGTCATCTATGAAAAACCAACAGCCAATATCATACTAAATGGTCCAAAACTGAAATCCTTCACACTAAAATTAGGAACAAGACAAGGATGTCCACTATCACCACTCCTGTTCAATATAGTTCTGGAAACATTAGCCACAGCAATTAGACAAGAGAAAGAAATAAAAGGAATAAAGATAGGTAATGAAGAAGTCAAATTGTCATTATGTGCAGATGACATGATACTCTATATAGAAGACCCCAAGAACTCCACCAAAAGTCTTCTAGACTTAATAACCAAATTCAGTAATGTAGCTGGTTACAAGGTCAACACACAAAAATCAATAGCTTTCCTCTACACCAATGACAGACTCACTGAGAGAGAAATAGGGCAAATAATTCCTTTCACAATAGCATCCAAAAAACTGAAATACCTAGGAATCAACCTAATGAAAGAAATCAAGGACCTCTTCTCTGAAAACTATGGCACTCTGAAAAGAGAGATTGAAGATGATATCAGGAAATGGACAGACATCCCCTGGTCCTGGGTAGGAAGGATTAATAGAGTGGAAATGGCCATACTTCCAAAACTGCTATAGAGATTTAATCCAATTCCAATTGAGATCCCAGCAGGATACTTCATGCACCTTGAGAAAACAATCCAAAAATTCATTTGGAATAAGAAGAAACACAGAATAGCAAAAGCAATTCTAGGTAACAGAGACATGGCAGGGGGTATCACAATCCCCAACCTGCAACTTTACTACAAAGCTACTGTGATAAAAACAGCAAGGTACTAGCAAAGAAACAGACTTGAGGACCAGTGGAACAGATTAGAAGATGCAGAATCAACGCCAGACACACTCAGCCATCTCATCTTTGATAAAGGAGCCAAACACCCTCACTGGAGGAAAGATAACCTCTTTAATAAATGGTGTTGGAAAAATTGGGCTTCAACTTGCCAAAGATTAAAACTAGACCTGTATCTCTCACCATGCACTAAACTAAAATCAAAATGGATTAAAGATCTGAATATTAAAATAGAAACTCTGAGCCAGTTGGAACAGAGGTTAAGCAGAACCCTTGAAGACATTGGTATAGGAAAAGATTTTATGAACAAAACCTCATTTGCCTGTGAACTAGCACAAACAATCAACAAGTGGGATCTCTTCTTATTAAAAGGCTTCTGCACAGCAAGAGAAACCACCAGCAGTGTGAAGAGACAACCCACAATGTGGGAAAAAATCTTCACCTGCTCTTCCTCAGACAAAGGCCTACTATCTCAAATCTATAAAGAACTTAAAAAGATCAGACCTTCCAAATTTAAAGACCCAATCCAAAAATGGGCATCTGAAATGAACAGACATTTCTCAGACAAAGAAGTAGAAATAACACATAAATACATGAAAAAATGTTCAATATCACTGGTCATTCAAGAGATGCAAATGAAAACAATGCTGAGATTCTACCTCACTCCAGAAAGAATGGCTGCTATCATGAAATCAACCAATAAGAAATGCTGGCGGGGCTGTGGGGAAAGAGGAACCCTGCTTCACTGCTGCTGGAAGTGTAGACTGGTGCAAGCACTGTAGAAATCAGTATGGAGATACCTCAAAGAACTAGGGCTGGAAGTCCCATTTGACCTTGCTATTCCACTGCTGGGGATCTTCCCCAAAGAATTAAAAGAATCATACCACAGTGATATATGTGCACCCATGTTCATAGCAGTGCAGTTTGTAATAGCTAAAACTTGGAAGCAGCCCAAATGCCCATCAACTGGAGACTGGATCAAGAAAATGTGGTTTTTTTATAAAGTGGAGTACTACTCAGCCATAAAAAATGAGAAATTAGAGACATTTATAGCTAAGGGGACGCACATTGAGGTGATACTCTTAAGTGAAATAAATAGGACACACATGTATAAATACCAAATAGTTTCTCCGGTGTGAGGAACTGAAAGTGTAAATAAGGACTAAATGTATAATAGATAATGTGAAATAGGAAGAAAAGGGGCAAAGGGGAAGGAAGTGGGAGGGCTATGGGAAAGGATAGAAGGGAATGGGATTAATATAAGAAAATGGAAAAATAGGAACAAAATCTTTGTAAATAGGGAGGACTGGAGGGGTTGAAGGGAGGACTGGGCAAGGGTGAAAAATAAGAACCAAGAGAGACTATGTAAAGGTGCAAATTTCCAATGATGAATGTCATTATATTGTATACCTAAAATGTACCAATGATTAGAATGAATAATCGATAATGCAAAATAGGAAGAAAAGGTCCAAAGGGGTAGGAGTAGTGGGAGGGGCAGGGGAAAGGAAAGAAGGGAAAGCAAAATTGATGAGAAATGGAAAAAATGGAAATAAAGTCTTTGTAAATAGGGAAGGGTGGAGGGTGTGAAGGGAGGGCTAGGAATGGGGAAAAAATAAGAACCAAGATGCATTATGTAAAGGTACAATTCCCAATGAGAAATGTAATTGTGTTGTATACCTACAATGTACCAATGTAAGAATTTAATAAAAAAAAGAAAAAAAATTTTATAAAGGGGCTGGGGAAATAGCTCAGCATGCCCTGGGTTCAATCCACAGTATCACAATAAATAAATAAATAAACAAACAAAAAGCACAAGGTCCTGAGTTCAATCCCTGGTACCAAATAAATCAACAAAATACAGTGAGATAACCCTTCATACCCATTAGGATGACTACTATTAAAAAATCCAGATTTGAGAAGATAGATGTGCTTACCCTAATTTCAATATTACATAATATATACATGTATTGAACCATCCTGCAGCACTCCATAAATATATACATTTATTTTTCAATTAAAAAGCAAGTATTAATTGTTCATGAAGAAGTAGAAAAATCTGAACCCTTTTGAGATTTTGATGAGAATGTACAATGGTACAGTCGCTATGATAAATCAGGTGGCAGTTCCTCAAAAATTAAAAATAGAACTACCATATGACCCAGCAGTTCCACTTCTAAGAATATACCCAAAGTATCTGAATACAAGCTCTTGAGGAAGTATTTATACAGCCATGTTCAAAGCAGCATTATTTGCAGTAACCAAAGCATAGCAGTGACCCAAATGTACAGGATGGATGAAGGTATAAAGTAAAGGAAAGTAAGATGTCATATATACACACAAAGGAATATTACCCTTAAAAAGGAAGGAAAATTTGATATATACTACCATATGGATGAAACTTGGGAACATTATGCTAAGTAAAATAGGCCCATCACAAACCCTGCAGTACAAATGCCTGGTTGCATTTACATGAGATACAGTGGTCAAGATCATACAGATATTGGTTGATTTCTTGATAGCAGCCATTCTTTCTGTAGTGAGATGGAACCTCAGTGTTGTTTTATTTGCATCTCTTGAATGACCAGTGATATTGGACATTTTTCCACTTATTTATTTGCTGTTTCTACTTCTTCATCTGAGAAATGTCCAAGGAATCAACCAACAACAAATGCTGACAGGGCTGTGGGGAGAAGGGTATCCTTCTCCACTGTTGGGAGTGTAGTCTGGTGCAACTATTATGCAAATCAGTGTGGAGACTCCTCAAAAAACTAGGATTAGAGGTTCCATTTGACCCAGCTATTCACCTGCTGCGTATCTTCCCAAAGAATGAAAAGCATCATACCACAGCAATATATGCACACCCATGTTTAAAGTGGCACAGTTTGTAATAGCTAAATCTTAGAAATAACCCAAATGTCCATCAACTGATGAGTGGATAAAAAAGATGTGATTTTTTTATATAACAGAGTACTACTCAGCCATAAAGAAGGATAAAGTTGAGACATCTCTAAGACATTTCAAGGATGCACCTTGACAACATACACTGAAGTGAAACAAATCAAACATTTGCATATTTATAAATATTGCATCGTCTCTCTGATATGAGAAACTGAAAATGAAATTAAAGACCAAAAAGAATAAAAATAATTGTGAAATAGGAAGAAATCATTCAAAATTATACAGAATGTGAGATACTTTGTGAATGCTTAAAATATTTTAAGCAAAAAAAAATGGTTTAGTGTTATTAGGAAATGAGCTGAGGGATTAGCAAATGAAAATATATTCTTTTTAGATAATGATACATAGTGTATTTACTATTGTTATTCTCTAATAATTTTTGTTATGAAAAATATTTTTCATAGAATGGCTTTTATATTTTCTTTATTAATATCTACTTGTATTATGTTAAAATTAAAAATTTTAAAACTCATAGAAGCAGAGTAACAATATAAAACAAAATTTTTCTTTAACACACAAGTTCAAAAATTCTTCATTTTACTTACAAATGATTATGTATATAAGTGTTGGGGGGGATGCAGGTGTAATTTAACTGGCACTAACTTTCAAAACTTTAAGAATAATCATTTTTAAAATTTCTATCGTCTCCATAACATACGTAATAATCATTTAAAGACTTAAATGTACAAGAAAATTCTCAGTATAAGGGAACTAACAAAAACACTTTATAAAATCAAAAAAAAAAAAAATCACACAGATAAAGTAGAATGATACTTGCCAGAGGTTGGGGAGAATTAAAAGGAGAGTTCTTTGCCTGTTGCATATACAGTTTCAGTTTTACAAGAAAAGCATTCTGGAGGTGGACACTTACTATCACTGAACTATATACTTAAGAATAAGATGCTAAATTTTACATTGTATATATTTAACCACAAAAAACTATTAGGGGAGGATAAAAAGATAAATAATTCCTTTTTAGCCAAATAGAGTGTGTTTTCATTCCTTTTTCCAGAAAGTGATGACTCTGAATGGTGTTAAACATGCTTAGGAATCAACTTAACAAATGAAGTAAAAGATTTTTATATTGAAAACTACAGTACTCTGAAAAAGGAGATCAAATAGGATAACAGAAAATGGAAAGCTATCCCTTGCTTTTGGCCTGGAAGAACCAATATAGTGAAAATGGTCATATTCCAAAATTGTTACACAGATTTAATTCAATCCTGATTAAAATACCAATAGTGTATCTCACAGAATTAAAGAAAAGAATCCTAAAATTTGGGACCAGAAGAGACCTGGAATAACAAAAGCAATTCTAGGCAACAAAAGCAAGGCAGGAGGCATCAAAATCCCTGACTGGAAATTATACTACAAAGCTACAGTGATAGCACAAAGCATGGTACTAGAAAAACAAAGCAAAATGGACTCAAGATCAATAGAACAGATAAGAAGTTGCAGAACTAGCTCCAGACACACTCTGCCACCTCATCTTTGACAAAGGGGCCAAATATCTTCCCTGGAAGAAAGATAGCCTCTTTAATAAATGGTGCTGGAAAAACTGGCTTTCCACATGCTGAAGATTAAAACTAGACCCATATTTCTCATTATCCACTAAACTGAAGTGAAAATGGATCAAAGATCTAAATATTAAAGCAGAAACACTAAATCTGCTGGAAGATAGAATAGGTAGAGCTCTTGAAGACATGGGTATAGGCAAAGACTTTATGGACAACATAAAATAGCCCCATAAGTTATGTAAATGTCGGTTGCAAATTTTAAGATAAGTTCAATTTATACAGAAGCATTTAGTATATTACAGGGTCAAGACCATAAATTTCTCCAGGATGTACTTAGGAATTCCTCATAGTCGATATTGAATTTTGCCAAAAATCAATATCAAGTTCAAAATGTGACTCACTTTAGGCTGTAAAATAAAATAAACTTTTTAAAAATACCAACATGCTTGAATGTGAGCATGAGTAGGAAATGTTTTAATTTGGAAAAGACAGAACCACACAAGGTCATATGGGTGAGAAGTAATGGCCTCATCAGCCTGCAGGGACTGCCCTGGGTACATCAACAGCACAGCTGACTAGCAGTGCCAGATGAATTACAGGACAGTCAGTTACATTTGAATTTCAAATACAAACAAAAATAATTATTTTAACATGACTATGTTCCAAATTGTGCATGGAAAACACCCATGAAAATTATTCATCATTTCTCTGAAATTCGAACTTAACCGTGTATCCTGTATTCTCCTTTGCTAACAATAAGTCTACAGCTGAGCTTCCTTCATCCATTGGGCTTCACAGTGTTCCCTGAATGTGTGAGACTAAGCTATTTAATGCACAAGATCAGGACAGAAATGGCATCTATCATGCTTACCAAGTCTAGGTTGTATTTTCTGTTTCATATGTACTTCAGATTAAATTGTGAGAAAGAGAATGTCAATCCACTAATATAATTGCTCAAAAATAAGGCTATGACTCAAGCAATCCAATTTTCTTTTTATTAAGGGTTACTATTGAAAAGGAAAAAAATGGAAACAAAGTCTTTGTAAACAGGGAAGGGAGGAAGGGGTGAAGGGAGGAAAGGGAAATGGGGAAAAAATAAGAACCAAGATACATCATGTACAGGTACAAGATCCCAATGATGAATGTGACCGTATTGTATACCTAAAATGTACCAATAAACTTAATGGAAAAAAAGAGCTACTATTTATTAAATCTCTGTATGCCAGGAAATGTTTCAAACTGTCCCACACATGTCTCTACAAAAATGGTACCATTGTTATCCCGGTATTATTGACAAGGAAATTCAGGTGAAGAGAAATTAAGCCACTCTACTCAAAGAAAGTAATAGTGGGGCTAAAATTGGAGCCTCACAGTTTGACCCCCAACTCAGCCCTAAGACACATGATTCCTTACTCTGAATGTTCATCTACAAATTTAGAAATATCTATTTCAAATTCAATGTTAACCCTTCACACACTTAAGAACATCTCAAATATCCTTAATTTTCCTTACAAATTGTATGAATTTGTCTTTTAAATATTTGACCAAATCTTATTTCTTGGGAACATTGTACAATTTAAATAATGAATTTTGCAAGTTCACTACCTGTTCTATGTCTTCAAAATTACTTATTTCAATTTACTATATGCAGACATGCCATTTCTGAGCTTCACAGAGGCCATATTTGATACAGGCCAAACTTCCAACTAATTATAAGATTGAGATTATGTAAAATTCATCCACATGGCCAGGGATGTAGCTCAGTGGTTCTGCCACCTGCCTTGCAAGCATAAGGACCTGAGTTCGATCCCTGGTACCAAAAAAAAAATTCAATGACACTATATTCTCCTAGTCACATTTTATTATGAAAAGAAGTCAGTTTTATGTCATTTAAGTGGTGTGACCCCCAAGTCTTACTCTCATTTTATTTTTATAGAGAGATAATCAAGAACTGAATTCTAGGAGTGGCCATGGCTAGGTTCATCACAATGACATCTCTGGCTTTGTTTCTAATGGGTTTTTTTATTGATGGTGGGCTTCTGAGAATGTATGGTGTACTTGTATGAACTGTCATGACTTAATCAAATGTTTATTGAAAGGATTCCTAGCCAGGCACAATATTTTTTATTAATGATATTGGTACATTTAAGGTATAAAATGTAATGAGATTCATCATTGGAAATTTGCACCTTTACATAATCCATCTTGGTTCTTATTTTTCCCCATTCCCCTGCCCTCCCTTCAACCCCTCCATCCCTCCCTATTTACAAAGACTTTGTTTCCATTTTTTCTTTTTCTCATATTAATTCCATTCCCTTCTTTCCTTTCCCCTACCCCTCCCACTTCCCCTTCTCCTTTGCCCCTTTTCTTCCTATTTCACATTATCTGTTATACCTTTTAGTCCTTATTTACACTTTCAGTTTATCACACTAGAGAAACTATTTGATATTTACACATGTATGTCCTATTTATTTCACCTAAGAGTATGGCCTCAATGTGCATCCATTTAGCTATAAATGTCTCTAGTTTCTCATTCTTTATGGCTGAGTAATACTCCAGGCACAACATTAAAGGCTGAAATTTTTTTAAAGAAAGATTAAGACAGCCCATGATTTCGGGGAGTTTATAATCTAATATATGACACAAAATGGCTTACACTGACTTTCCATTCTCCTTTCCTGGATCTACCCCACCTGTTTAAAGCATATTTCTTCATTCATGGTGGACCTCAAATGAGAGTCTCATCTGATAGGACCTATAGGAGCACAGAATGACCTTGAACAGCAGCTTTGTCCCCCGCTCAGAGGTAAGTGGAGTACAGACAAAGTAGTCAAGGGCTCCTGTCTCACTTTCTTTGAGTGAGAGCTGGCCCAACTGTCAAGAGCACTGTGAATTTCCAGGAAATTTGAGACAAAAGGATACAACAATATTGGACCATACTTTAAAGAATTCTGGGTTCATTCAAGATTATGAGATTATCTCAAGGTAATTTAGTTCTTTTAAGTACACATTTGCAGTACATAATGATTGCATTCATCCTGAGGAATTGGTACATGTACCAACATACCTTAATTCTTTTTATTTCCTGATCTCCTCCTCTCCCTCCCTTTCAAGTCTCTCCCTCTCTAAATCCCCTTCTCACTTACAAAAGATCTATCTCCCTGTTTCCTATTATCTATATTTTATTTTACTCATTAAATTACTTATACCTTGGGTTTCTCATATAAGAGAAACTATTTGATACTTAAGCATGTGTATCTGATTTGTGTCACTTAACATTGGTCACAAGGTGCATCCATTTTCCTACAAATAGCTCAAATGCATCCTTCTTTATGGCACAGTAGTACTCCATTGTGTATAAATACCACACTTTCTTTATCTGTTCATCTCTTGATGGATATATCAACTGCTTCGAAGATTAATTATTATGAATTCTGCTACAATAAACATGGGTATAGATGTATTGCTGCAATATGATGTCTTTAACACTTTGGGGAAGATAGCTAGAAAGTGAATAGCTGTGTTGAATGGAATTTCCAATTTTAATTTTTTGAGAAATCTCCATACTGATTTCCATAGTGTTTGTTAGTAGTTTATATTCCCACCAAAAACACAGAATGGTGCCATCTTCCCCACGGACTCAGCCACATTTTATTATTTGACTTCTTGATAATACTACTTTGTTATGACATAAGATGGAATCTTAATGTTGTTTTAATTTGCACTCCTTTGATGGCCAGGGATTTTGAATATTTTTGCCTATTTACTGGCCCTCTGTGCTTATATCTCTAAGAAATGTCTGTTCATTTCAGCTGCTCATTTTTTATTGGTCTTTTATTTTTGGAGTGGTCTAATTTTTTTTCAGTTCTTTAAATCTTCTAGATATTAATCTCTCTGAGGAGTAGCTGACAAAAATGTTTTCTAAATTCTGTAAATCATCTCTTCATTCTATTGTTTCCTTTGGTGTACAGAAGCTTCTTAATTTTATATAATCCATCTGTTGATTCTTGATGTTTTTTCTTTTGCAATTGGGGTTCTGTTTAGAAAATCCTAATTTATCTATTTTGTCTTCCAGCAGATTAAATGTTTATGTTTTAGTATTTAGGTCTTTGATCTGCTTTGATTTTATTTTGGTACATGGTGAGACATATGGGTCTAGATTCAAACTGTGCAGGTATATAATGAACTTTTCCATCATCATTTGTTTGAGAGGCTATCTTTCCTCCAATATATGATTTTGGCCTCTCTCTCAAAGGCCAGGTAACTTAATATATTTCTGCACCTTCTATTTCATTCCTTTGAGTCACACATTTGTTTTTGTGCCAGTGCCCTGATGTTTTTTCATTGTGGCCCTGTCATATAACTTGACATCAAGGATTGTGATGTTTTTTGCTTTATTGTTGTTGCACAGAATTGCTTCTGCTATTCTGAGTCTCTTCTGGTTTAATATGAATTTTAGAATTGTTTTTGATAGTTCTGTGAGTAATGCTCAATTGGAACTGCAATAAATCTATATATAAGTTTTGGAATATGGCCATTTTGACAATTTTTATTATGCCTATTGAGGTAAAGAGGATAGATATCATTCCATTTGAAATGTCCTTTTTTGGAGTACTATAGTTTTTATTATAGAGGTCTTTCACTTCCTTGATTAGGTTAATTAATTCCTATGCATTTACTTTTTCTTAATGTTATTTTTTTTTATTGTTACATTTTAGGTATACAATACAATTACATTCATCATTGGGATCTTGTACTTTACATAATGCATCTTGGTTCTTATTTTTTCCCCATTCCCCTGTCCTCCCTTCACCTCCTCCACCCTTCCCTATTTACAAAGACCTTGTTTCCATTTTTTCCTTTTCTCATGTTTTTTCTTTTCCCTTCTTTCCTTTCCCCTACCCCTCCCATTTCCCCTACTCCTTTAGATATTTCCTTCCTATTTCACATTACCTATTATACCTTTTGGTCCTTATTTACACTTTCAGTTTCTCACACCAGAGAAACTATTCAGTATTTACACATGTGTGTCCTAATGGTATTGTTTTTCTAATCTGTTTTACAGTGGGTTCATTCCTCATCGATAGGAACACTACTGGTTTTGGTGTATTGGTTTTTTATCCTGCTACATTGTTAATTTGGTTAGCAATTCTATGAGTCTGTTGTTGGAATTTTTGTATCTTCTATGTAAAGTATCACATCTTCTGTAAATAATGATAGTTTGACTTCTTTCTTTCCTATACATATATCTTTTATTTCGTTTTCTTGCCTGATTGCTCTGGCAATGTTTTGACCATTATACTGAACAAGAGTGGTGATAGTGGACATCTTTGTCTTGTTTCTGATTCTAGAGAGAAAGGTTTTAGCTTTTCCTCCATTTAATATGATGGTGGCAGTTGGTTTGTATTAAGTGGCTTTTATCATATTGAGATAAAAATCTTTCTGTACCTATTTTCTTCAGGGTTTATCTTGAATGGATGTTGCATACTATCAAAGGCTTTTTCTGCATCTTTTGAGATGATTATGTGATTTTGTCCTTGCTTCTGTTTATGTGATGTATTAAATTTATTGGTTTGCTTATTTTGAACTGTCCTTGCAAACTTGAGATGAACCCTACTTAGTCATGAAGCATGATTTGTTGCATTCTGTTTGCCAGTATCTTGTTCAGGGGTACTGCATCCATGTTCATTAAAAAGATTGTCTTGTAATTTTGTTTTTTAATTGGGTCCTTATTTCATTTTGCAATCAAGGTGATGTTAGTTTACAACAATGCATTTAGCAGCACAGTGGACCCTCAAGATATGACTGGCTTCACATATGAATAACTTCAGCTATGACCCAAATGCCAGTCGTTCCTGTGTGGAGTTAACTGAGAAATCCTAGGCCAATGTCTCTTGAAGGACACGGAGATCTCCTGGAAGAAAGTGTGCGCTAAAATTATACAGGAGAGAGACTTTGAAGACTGTGTAGAGGAGCCTGAGCCTTTAATTGGCCCTGTGGTTGATAACATTGTCACTAGAGTAGAGTCCATAGGCTTCTAGGTAGACAGTGGTGATGTTGAGGAACTGGTGGAGGAACACTCAAGAGGAATTCTTAAAAGTGAAATTTCAGCAGCTTCTGTCTGAGCAAAAAAATTGAAGCTGAGCAGCTTTCTGAAGAGGAGGGTTTCTTGATGATTATTTGATCTTTTATTTTCAGTAGTGTTCGTTTTATGCAGTTGGATGTGTCAGTATTCAGCATATATATTTATAATTGTTATCTTTTCCTGTTGCATTGTTTCCCTAAATGATATTCATTGACCTTCTTTTCTTCTTCTGATCAGTTTTAGCTTAAAGCCTGCTTTGTTTGAAAATAAGATAGCTATGCCTTTTTGCTTCTGGGTTTGATGCATGGGATATTGTTTTCCATTCTTTGATTTTTAGTCTATTGTAATAGTCGGGGGGAACAGACATTACTGGTGACGCCTGCAGTAGGTCTCAGCCTCCTGTGAGCCAACACAGCACTGGCTAAAAGTTAAAAAATAGATGGAATGAGACTTATAGTGAAGCTGAGTTTTGGGTCCTGGTCAGTGGTGCTGATTGCACGAAAGACAAAGGCCCCCAAGCACATCCAGGATTTATTGAATAAAGTCATTAGAAGGAATAGGGAGCTAGGGAGCTTTGAAGTCATCTAGTGAATTACTGCCAAACAACTGGCATGATGGCACTAGGCAGGGCTGTTAGAGTAAGCACTGCTTATCTTGCTAGGATAGAAGAAACCAGTAGGTACTGGGACCAGGCACAATTGGCAAGCAACCCACAAGGTCAGAGAGAAGGGATAATTCGGGGGAAAGGATTCTAATTGGGGTCATGCTGACCTCAACTGCACATAATTCAGCAGGGCCCTGCCACTTCACAGACCAGGACTTAGGCCTCAGTGACTGCCATTAGCAAAGGAGCAATACTAGCCCAAGTCTGCTAGCTGACATGCCTGTTTGAGTCACACAGGGTTTTAGTTTGACTACTGATATAAAACAGTATAGATGAATTAGGGAAGGCAAAAAGCATGTGTCACTCATAGTCTGCTAGTACTGGGCAGGGATGTCTTCTACAGTCTACTTATTTATTTTTGTATTAGATATGTCTCTTAAATGCAGCATAACAGTGTGTATTATTTTCTGATCTGATCTATCTTTTGCTTGGGGAGTTAAGGCCATTTGCATTGAGAGTTATTACTGAGAGGTATTAACTTATTCTTATCATTTCATTGTTTTTCTGTTGTCTGTTTCCATCATTTTCTCTTTTGTTTAACTGCTTATCCTAATTAATGTATTCATTCCATCAGACTTTTTGGCACTGTTGGCTTCTTTGTCTTTATCTAGGATATCCTTGAGAATTGTTTTGAGTACAGGTTTGGTGGTCATGAATCTCTTAAGGTGTTCTTTTTCATGGAATGTTTTTATTTCACCATCAATTTTTAAATGTAATTGTGCATGATATCATTACTCTGGGTTGAAAGTTATTTTCTTTTAGGGTTTGAAACACTTCAAGCTCTCATGGAGTTTAAGTTTTGTGTTCAGAAATCTGCTGTAATTCTAATGTATTTACTTTTATAAGTGATTTATTGCTTTTCTCTGATAGCTTTCAAGATTCTGTCCTTGTGTTGGACTTCTGAGATTTTGACTTTCTATATGGATTGTTTACCTGTGTGTTGTGAACTTTTTAATATGTGGAAAGCTTGCTGCTATAATTTCTGTAAACAGACTTTTATACCATTCATGCTATCTTTTGACTTTTCTCTAACTCCAATTAGTTTATTTTAGTCTTCTACACGTCATCTCATAGCTGTTAGATCAATTTTCTTTACTCACTTGTTTTTCAGGCATCTCTGAGTAGATGGTCTTGCACATCACACCTGTCTTCTAGATCTGACATTCTCTCCTCATATTGGTCACTTCTGCTGCTCATATATTCAACAGAATTTTTTATCTCTAGGATTTCTGTTTGGTACCTTCTATAGACTATCTATTTAGTAATTCGTCATTTGTGTTTTGGTTTTTGCTAGCTCTTCTACTTTTTTATTTTCTCTTCTTTAAACTCATATATTGGTTTGTTTATTAATTCCACTATCTCTTTGGTATCATCTTTGAACTCACTGAGGTTTTTGTTGTTTTGTTTTGCTTTTGTTTGTATGTTTGCTTGCTTCCTTTTGATAATTCATACCATTCAATCATTTGGTGTTTGATTTCCTCTCTATTGGTGCCCATTGGATTTGCTTTGAGGAAGATGGGAGTTTTTGGAGGCATTTTGTTGCTTTGTTTTCTCATGTTTTTATTTGTGTTTTTGTGTGCTGAATGTTGAGGTCAAATAAACTGAAAAGACTTTGTTGTTGGTATAAAGATCTCTTTAGTTACATCTTGCTTTCTAGTGATGTGATCATGGCTTTATTTGCCAAGAGGTATTGCCAACTGTGTTGACCTACCCATTTTAATAGGATTGCACTTCATCACTGTGTTGCATGACCAAGTTATAATAGCATGAGCAAATCTAGCTGTACATCAATCATGAACATTAAAAGCTTATTTTGACAATTTCACCTTTTATCAGTGCCCCTTACAGATTGTACTACACTGTTGAGATATTGAGGAAGAGGGGAAGGAGAGAAGAAGGAATTAAGGAAGAAAGTCGGTAAGAAGAGAGATAAGAGAAATGTCAAGAGGTGAAAATAGGAGCTTGGAGTCTATTGTAGTTATTTTATAGCTAGAACAAAAGGCTAGTGTTGAGAGAATTTGATGGAATATTTATGGAGGCAGGAGGAAGGAAGTAAAGGGAGAGAAGTGTAATTAGAGATTGAAGGAAGCAGTGAGAATGTTGGAACTTATTAATATGAGTAGTTAGTTTGTTTGAAATCTCTAAACACAATTTTGGTAAGGGGTGCCCTGACATGCCCACTACCAGTACTAATTAAGTTCAAGCACTGGTTAATTCTTGTATTCTTTTATAGATATATAAGCACCTCCTATATATATGCTGTATGAAATTTGGAGAAGAGAGGAGAGATAAACATGGTTTCCCTAGTTTGAATAATGGAATGTGTAAATAAAGACCAAAATGTATTATAGATATTGTGTAATAGTAAGAAAATATTCAAATGGGAAGAACTAGGGAGGGGAAAGGGAACAAAAGGAAGGGAAAAGAATAGAAGAGAGAAAATGGAAACAAAGCTTTTGTAAATAAAGAAGGGAAGAGGGGTTGAAAGGAGAGGAAGGGAATGAGGAATAAAAGAAGAATCAAATATATGATGTACAGGTACAAATTCCCTATTCCCTGTGATGAATGTAATCATTACGTATATCTAAAAGGTACCAATAAAATTAATTAAATAAAAGAAAGAAAATGAGGAAGAGACAAAAGAATAGAGAGGGAAATGTTTAAAAAGAAAGACCAGAAGAGCAAAGTGAAAACTAAATTTAATTAAATTTTAAAAATAAAGAACCAAAAACAAAAACAAAAAAATGCAACCAAACAAGCAAAAGCCCCTCATACAGTTGGTATAACATAAAACCAAAGTATCCACCAAGCTCCCTTTACGTTGCAGTCAGAATCTGACTGTAGGGAATGAAGCCAGTTTCTCCCCTGTGGCCTGTTTAATTGCCTCCCTGGGAAATGTGAGGCCTGCTAATCTGGATGGCTCTTTGGGCCTACCTCCTGGGTGCAAGATGTGATTTGAGAATGGCTAACTGCAAGCCTTTGTCTCTGTCCCCAGATCTGACCACCTTGGGTAATTTGGGAAGAAGGAGATATGATAGTTACCCCAACTCTACCACCCAGGGAACTCCCACTTCAATTTCCTTCACTGCAGAGTCTAGTCATCTCTGTGTTTTTTCTCCACAGGCCTTTTACCTAGTGCATAATCAGAAGCCCTCCAATTTGACATTACTCTGCCTCCCTACCCACAGTCCCTCCTCAGTCACTATCCCAAGAGCTTCACTCTTCAACCCACATAATTTAGTGCATCCCCTGGTCTTCGCCGAGTACCTCTTTTGCTAGCATGAAATGGTAAGTGGTGGACAGGGTTTCATACTGTCTGAGATCTCTCTGGCATTTGTAAAAACAGTAGGAGAGCACCTGCATTAGTCTGGCTCTGCTGAATCTCCCTTTCTCTTCCATAACTCAAGAATGCAGTCCACAGCTACCCACCAGCAAGTTCTATGGCTCCTAGGTCTCTGGCTTGTGCTCCAGGTGCTCATTGGGTCTCTGCTGGGGAAAAAGGGCTTCTCTTTCCAGCATGGGATGGTGGACAAAGGGATGGGTTTCACACTGGTTTTTTATCTCCCTAGTGTTTGGGGGAACAAAAGGAGAGTACATGTCCTGGTCTGGATCTGCTGTGTCTCCCTTTGCGCCCTCCATCTCCCAGGATGCAGTCCACAACTCCCTACCAGTGAGTTCTACATTTCCTAAGGCTCACTGTGTGCAGTTACTCTCTGCTTAGGGCAGGATGTTTCTCTTGCTGACCCCAAACAGTACATGGTAAGCAAGATGCCACATGTACACAGAGCTCCAAGGTGTTTGGCAAGATGGTGAGAAGGGGGCATTGACTATTTTAGGGTCCAGTTCATCTCTCTTTTTCTCCCCTGTGTTTCACATGTTGCATTCTATGGCTTTTCTGGGTCAGTAGCTTCAATTATCTCCATGCTGTGTTTTCTATTCCAGGTGGGAACAAGAGTATGTAGGGACCGCATCATAGGAATCTGACCTCAGAAGTGCTGACTCTTTCCCTCAAGAGGTTAGAACTGCTCCCAAGATGGTGTCTTCTCTGGGCAAAGGATAGAAGTCAAGCTGCAGCCCCACTGCCCTTCTTCATCCATCCTGATGTTTGATTCAATCTGTTAGATTTCTCCTTCTGGTTGATTCTGGTTGATGGAGTACTCTTCCTCCCCCATTTCAGAATGCCTGCATTATATACTGGCTCTCCACTGCACTTCCCTCACACAGCTGCATGTCTAATCACTCATGTTGGAATCTCTCCAGTTAATTCTTGATGATGTCTAAATTTACCCTTATTTCATCTTAATCTTGACCAGTTGTTTATAAGTCATCCTAGGGTCCCTTTCATTTTCTTTCCCAATGTCTTCTTTTCACATAGGCCACAACAGTCTTACTGTTTAAGTTTTTTAAAAAAATTATCTAAAACAAATTGACTTTGCTTTTCTCAAGCCTGGTTGTCTTATGTGAAGCTCATGCAAACTCTTCTCCATACATATGGATAAGTCTAGTCTTAGCTCCCTTTTCTGATTATTTCTTCCACTTCCTCTTACCAATTATCTTCTCCTCTCACCCATTCTCCAGGGTATCAACAAACGTATTACATAGTGAGAAACTTGTGCTGTCCCCACCACTGAGAAATTTATCTCCTTATCACAGCCATCTCAGTCAAGCACAAAGCAACCAGTACTCTGCCAAAGCTGCCAATTCTCTGGGTGGGACAGCACTCTGAAATGTTCTTGGAATGAGAGAGAACACTTCTTTTCACCAGTATGTTACAGACTATGACAATATCCAAGCAAGGCTGCCTTCCACTCTAATAGACTATGGTGGTAATACAGGGCTACAGTAATTGCTTACTGAGGCTTACTACTGAGCCATGCTTATTGATCTGAACTTCACCGATTAATTAGATCATGTTGTTCACCTACAGAAAATAACCTCAGGACCTAATGACAGGACACACCACCTCTTTCAAACAGTCTGACCGCAGGTATGATCTCACTCTTAGACCCAGATTAGCTCAAATTGAAATTGTGCTACCTTTATTTGATTTTTTCCCCCAAAGAATACACTAGCCAGTTATAAATCCATTTAATTCTAACAAGATATAAAGAGTAATATAAACCGCTATGAAGATCATAGAAATTTTCAGGCTATTATATATCATGCCAATATAAATTTGACACATAAAAATTTAAAATTTTAATTTAAGAAAATAGATATAAAATAAAGAGGCAGATGGCAAACAGGGGAAAATATATAAGCACAGATAATAGACTGCTTACTTCCTCAATGTGCAGGTAGCTTTTCTGCATCAGTAAACAGATGAGCAGCACCATAGAAAAATGAGCAAACAATGTGATAGACAATTCACAGACAAAGAAATACAACACTCAGGAAATGTATAAAGAAACGTTTATCTCACAATCAAAGGAATGTAAATTAAAACAGTAAGATGACATGCTCTACCTAGAGGAATGGAAAATATCTGAAAGAATGACTGTATCTAGCACAGGTAAGGCAGGAGAAAAGAAATAGTCTCATACTCCATTATAAGAGAACAAAATGTTACAACTGTTTGGAGAACACCTTGGGAATGCCAATAAAATGAATTGCATACCATGTGACTCAGGAAATTTTGGGGATTTATCCAACATAAATACTTACATATCTAGAATTGTGTACAATGGAATTATTTTTAAAAAAGAAATATGTGTGTATTTATATGTGAAACGTTCCTGTTAGCAAGGCAGTTTGTTGAAACATATACAGTATAATGTAGTTTAGATAAAATAAAATGTTATAGATAATAGATAGATGCTTATTTAAAAATTAATTTTACTGGTACATATTAGGTATACATTATGATCACATTCATCCATGGGAATTTGTACCTATATATGATATATCTTGGTTCTTGTTTTTTCCCATTCCCCTTACCTCCTTTCCGCCCTTCCACCTCTCCCTGTTTACAAAAGCTTTGTTTTCATTTTTTCCTTCTTTTCTCATATTTTTTCTTTCCCTTCTTTCCTTTCCTCTACTTTCCTACTTCTCCTTGCCCTTTGCACCTTTGCTTCCTATTTCACATTATCTAATACATTCTTATCCTCATTTACACATTCAGTTTCTCATACCAGAGAAATAATTTGCTATTTACACATGTGTGTCCTATTTATTTCACTTAAAAGTATGGCCTCGATATTATCCATTTAGCTATAAATATCTCTAGGTTATCATTCTTTAGGGCTGAGTACTACTTCATTTTATAAAAAAAATAACACCACATCTTCTTTATCCAGTCACCAGTTGACAGGCAATTGGGTTGTTTCCAAGATTTAGCTATTACAAAATGTGCCACTATAAACATGGGTGCACATATATCACTATGTTATGATGCTTTTAATTCTTTTGGGAAGGTACCTAGTAGGGGAATAGCTGAGTTAAATGAAACTTCTAGTCCTAGTTTTCTTAGAAATTTCCACAGTGATTTGCATAGTTGTTGTAGCAATCTACACTCCCACCAACAATGGAGAAGGGTTCCTTTTCCCCACAGCCCCACCAGCATTTATTATTGGTTGATTTCTTGATAGCAGCCATTATTTCTGGAGTGAGGCAGAATCTCAGCATTGTTTTCATTTGCCTCTTTTGAATGACCAGTGATGTTGAACATTTTTTCATATGTTTATTTCCTGTTTCTTCTTCTTTGTCTGAGAAATGTCTGTTCACTTCAGATGCTCATTTTTGGATTGGGTCTTTAAATTTGCAGCTATATAGATTCAATGCAATCCTAATTGAAATTCCACACATATCTCACAGAGCTAGAGAAAACAATCCAAAAATTCATTTGGAAACGGAAGACACCTAGAATAGCAAAAGCAACTCTAGGCAACAAAGACAAGGCAGGGGGCACCACAATGCCCAACTTGAAACTATACTACAAAGCTACTGTGATAAAAACAGCATGGTACCAGCAAAGAAACAGATCAGAGGATCAATGGAACAGATTAGAAGATGCAGAAACAACTCCAGACATACTCAGCCACCTTATCTTTGACAAAGGAGCCAAACACCCTCATTGGAGGAATGATAGCCTCTTTAATAAATGGTGCTAAAAAAAAAATGGGTTTCAAGTTGCCGAAGATTAAAGTAGATGCATATCTCTCACCATCCACTAAACTAAAATTGAAATGGATCAAAGATCTAAATATTAAAACAGAAACACTAAATCTGCTAGAAGGTAGGTTAGATAGAACTTTTGAAAACATTAACATAGGAAAACACTTTATGAACAAAGTCTTAGTTGCATGGGAACTACCACAAAGAATCAACAATTGTGATATCATCTTATTAAAAAGCTTCTGCACAAGAGAAACCACCAACAGAGTGAAGAGACAATCCACAATGTGGGAAAAAATTTTTACCAGGTGTTTCTCAGACAAAGGTCTACTATCTAGAATCTATAAAGAACTTAAAAAATAAGATCTCCAAATTTAAGCATAGATGCTTAGTAAAATCAGAGAACATAATGTGGAAAACTTTGTGAAATTTTACAGTTCTAGGCAGTGGAATAAGGAGGGATTAGGGTGGAAATGAATGTAGTAGGGGAAAAACTCAACTTTTTACTTTGTTCCCTTTGCACTATCTCAATTTTAACAATGTATATGTATTACTTTTACAATAAAAGTGCCACTTTTTAAAAAGAAAACAATAAAAGGAAAACTCAGCCCAGCTTTAATAGCTCCTTTATGTAACAGGGTACTCCCAAAAGGTTCGCTTTTTTGAGGACTAGGTCCTGAATTATCTCACTCTCTTGCATGGGTGGATCTTTGTCTCATTTTTCTGATTTTCCACAACAGATCTTGCTGCTCCCCCTAGCATATGGCCTCAATGTTTCTTCATCATAACATGTATTTTGATTTCTCCGATCCATAACCTTGACTGTGTTATATGTTTTACTTCTGTCTATCATCTCAGCAATACAGTCACAATTATCTTGTCTCTTGCAGGTTCAGTTTAACCCCACTCCAGGGTCCTTCCAACAAACCTGTCCCAGCCAAGATTTCAAGGGTATGGTGGAGAACCAGAAGGACAGATATCACTGCTCTTTACACATTATTTATTTTATCACATTATTTGATATCATAGTCTTCATGTATGCAAAAGAGCATGCTTTTCTTCTTTGCGTAACAAAAAATACAAAGGCAGGAGCAGCCTAGCATTCATTCTTCAAACATTTTTATTTCTGATTGCAAAAATTACATACGCCACTATGGAAAACAAATAGAAAGTAGAATTAGCAAAAGAAGGATATAAGTTTAAATGCTCCAATAATTTTCTTAGGTTTTATATTATAGGGTTGTTTTAGGTTCACAGCAAAAGAAATATACTATATATTCCTGCTCCTCCACATCCATGGCCTTCCTCATTATCAACATTTCCTGCCAGAACGGTACAATAATTACAATTTATGAACCAACACTGACATATCTTTATAATCCAAAGTTCAGAGCTTACATTAAGGTTCAGTTTTGATGCTATAGAGTCTATGGATCTGTAAAATGTATAAAGACATTTATCCACTATTAGCGAATCTTATCAAGTATTTTCACTGCCCTAAAAATCCTGTCTTCTCTACTTATCTATACCTTTCTCCAATCCCTGGTCTTTTCAGTCTTTTCATAATTTTGCCTATTTCACAATAATGTAGAGTTAAAATCATACAGTATGTAGCTTTTTCAGAATTGCTTTTTTCACTTACTAATATTCATTTAAATTTCATGGCTTCATAAAAAGCCATATCTTTTCATGGCTTGACAATTTCTTTCTACTATCTGGGGATATATTCTACTATCTGGGGATACAGTTTATTTATCCATTCACCTCCTGAAGGAAACTTGGTGGCTTCCAGCTTTGAGTAATTATGAATAAAGCTACTATAAACATCTCTGTGTAGGTTTTCATGTGGATGTGAGTTTTCAAGTACTTTGAGTAAATATCAAGAAACAGGATCCTTGGATGACATAGT
Source organism: Heterocephalus glaber (assembly GCF_053883595.1). Classification (NCBI taxonomy): domain Eukaryota; kingdom Metazoa; phylum Chordata; class Mammalia; order Rodentia; family Bathyergidae; genus Heterocephalus; species Heterocephalus glaber. The sequence continues at coordinate 17,099,114 of NW_028258406.1, read as the reverse complement.
AAAACAAATTGTCTTCCCAACACATCTTTGTGCATTTCCATTAGCAAGAAATGAGAGCTCCTGTCACTCTAGTCTTGTCAGCATTTGATGTTGTCAGTATTCTGGATTATCATCATTCAAATAGGTCTAGAAGGGTATCTTATTGCTGTTTCAATTTCCATTTCCCTTGGATATTTGATGAGGAGCAACTTTTCACATGCTTATTTGTTAACTATATATCTTCTTTGATGAAGTACCTGTCAAGTTCTTTAACCTATTCCTTCTATTTTCTTATCACTGAGTTCTAATTACTTTTTCACATTTGATATATACAAATAAAATATATGTTGGTTTTTCAAAAATGGGCTTCTATCTATATGTGTACATTTCTTTTTCTGAAAACATTTTTCTGTATCTACAGAACATATATCCAATGTTTATTTATTGTATCACATATACTGTGTTTTGTCAATAAAAAAACACTATTCAAAAGAACTTAAAGGTAAGTTCCAGTATTTGAAGCATGCACCCATTCATCAGATATTCAGGAGGCTTTTCTGGACTCTGAGGACATAATAGTGAATAAGAAAATCCCCAGTCTCATGGGTTTACATTCTAGTAGTAGAACATCACATAAATTAAAATCATAAAGGGATAGGGAGAACCAATATGAAATAAAAAGAAAGCAAGTTGATGTGACGTTCTATGGCAAGGCAGAAGCCAGGATTTTAGACAAGGGCAGCAAAGGCTCAAAAAACCTTTGAGTTGGTACTTTTGAGATGAACCTTTGAGGGAAGGGGAGTGAGATGCAGAAAGGCACAGTTTCAGGCAAAGAAAAAAGAAAAGGATAAAATCTTTAGGCTTGGAGCAATGTTCACTTTTATCTGATTTTTAATTAATTCCAACTCTTTGGAAAATTATATATGGATTCTCTGTATTTTTCTCCAGCATTTTTAGAGGAAGGTTCAATTTTTGCATCTAGGTCTTTGATTCAAACCAACATATTTGTTGTGAGATGTTTAATCTTCGCACATTTGCCCCACTGTTTCCATAGAATAATTTCCTAAATGCAGGAAGAATAAATTAAAAACATTGACTCTTTAAAGATTTTAATGTATATTGCCAAATTGTCTGTCAGAAAGGCTTTATAATTTTAAGTATTTGGAAGGATATATTACACTGCATACAATACACACAAAATTAGTAACCTTTCATCTTCTGTATCTGAGGTGAGGTAAAGAACATCTCAGGTCTTCCTCTTCCATATTCTTTTTTTTATTTAAAATAACTTTATTATCAAACACACACACATACAAAAACTAAAACCATTCAAAGAAGAACAATGCAAGGGAAAAAACTACAATAATATTCAAATACAGTAGAACTCAACCAAAACAAAACTGAAAAGCACTTAAACGTTTTTCCATATAACTTAAAAAAGCATCTCAAGCACCAACAAGATACTAGAGGATGTGATTAGTTTCAGAAAGATCCCCAAAACCAACAATGAACAAATAGTGTTCTAGAAAAAAACTCCAGTAAGCTAGCAGACTCCACATAAGCCAAGCTTCTCCCTAATTTAAACTTCAATACAGTCATATGACACGCTATGGAAACACAATCCAAGAAATATGTTATTAGGCCATTTCATCCGTGTATATCCTTAATTACACTTTCAGTTTCTCACACTAGAGAAACTATTTGGTATTTACACATATGGGTCCCATTTATTTCACTTAAGAGGATGGCCTCAATATGCATCCATTTAGCTATAAATGTCTCCCGTTTCTCGTTCTTTATGGCTGAGTAGTACTCCATTTTATATTTTAAAAATCACATCTTCTTTATCCAGTTTCCAGTTAATGGGCACTTGGGTTGTTTCCAGGCTTTCGCTATTATGAACTGTACTGCTGTAAACATGGGTGCACATATATCGCTGTGGTATGATTCTTTTAATTCTTTTCGGAAGATACCCAGCAGGGGGATAGCTGGGTCAAATGGGACCTCTAAGCCTAATTCTTTGAGGTATCTCCATACTGATTTCCACAGTGGTTGCACCAGTCTGCACCCCCACCAACAATGGAGAAGGGTTCCTTTCTCCCCACACCCCCGCCAGCATTTGTTATTGGGTGATTTCTTAATAACACCCATTCTTTCTGGGGTGAGGTGGAATCTCAGTGTTGTTTTCATCTGCATCTCTCAAATAACCAGTGAGTGATGTTGAACATTTTTTCATAAATTTATTTGCTGCTTTTACTTCTTTGTCTGAGAAATGTCTGTTCATTTCAGATGCCCATTTTTGAATTGGGTCTTTGAATTTGGGGAGTCTGATTTTTTTCAGTTCTTTATATATTCTAGATAGTAGTCCTTTGTCTGAGGTACAGTTGCTGAAAATTTTTTCCTGCATTGTAGGTTGTCTCCTAGCTCTGTTGGTGGTTTCTCTTGCAGTGCAGAAGCTTTTTAATAAGATAAGATCCCAGTTGTTGATTCTTTGTGGAAGTTCCCATGCCACTGAGGCTTTGTTCATAAAATCTTTTCCTATAACAATGTCTTCAAGAGTTCTACCTAACTTATCCTCCAGCAAATTTAGCATTTCTGTCTTAATATTTAGATATTTAATCCACTTTGATCTTAATTTAGTGCATGGTCATAGACATGGGCCTAGTTTTAATCTTTAGTGGGCTGAAATACAGTTTTTCCAACACCATTTATCAAATAGGCTATCTTTCCTCCAATGAGGATAGTTGGCTCCTTTGTCAAAGATGAGGTGGCTGAGCATATCTGTAGTTGTTTCTACATCTTCTAATATATTCCACTGATCCTCAGGACTGTTTCTTTGCCAGTACCATGCTGTTTTTATTACAGTAGCTTTGTAGTTTACTTTCAAGTTGGGGATTGTAATACCCCTCTCTTCCATTCTTCCATTCTTTAATTAATTTTCTTAGTTTTTATGTAGTTGCTTTATTTTTATATCCTTTTATGTTTCTCCCCACAGTCTTACTTATATTTTAGTTTGGGTTAGTCCTATGATTGATGAAATTGTATCTGGATTATTTGATACTTTCTTTCATTTGAGTATAGTCTCTCTATGGACAATTCAATATTTCATGTTTAAAAATCTACAATTGTGGAAAATATTGCAGCCCAACTTCCTTTACATTTTCATTTGTACAGAATATTTTGTACATTTTGTTTTTCTTGTAGTTTTCCTGAGACATTCTTTTTTGATATGTCTCTTGATAAGGTATAATTTCAATTTGGTTTGAGAATTAATCTGATATATAGTTTATTAAATTAACTATGTAATTTATGATTATCATAATTATTGATAATTATCATAAAGTATTAATAATTTAGATTATTAAATTATTAATAATTTAGATTATTATCAAATCAGGCATGATTGATCTGTATTTTAACTGTTTTATTTCCCAGTTTTTCCTTTTACTTTTTGCTTCTCTACTAATTTGAAAGTTATATTGTTTGATTTTGTTTTTAGTACTAGTTATTTTTAAGATTTAAAAACAATTTGAACCTGTATTTTTCCTAAGTATCTGTAGAATTAAAAAAAAAATTTTTTTCTATACACATCGGGCTGGGGATATAACTCAGTGGAAGAGCATTTGCCTAGCATTTTGTGCATGGCCCTGTGTTCAATTCTCAGCCCAACCACCACAACAAAAAATATACACATATCAGCATTCCCCCTTGCTCTCTTTGTATCATCTTTTTATTTTTAAAAGCATGATCTGGGATTTTCATTGTATTTTGTTACTATTGTTATTGTTTTTCTGCTATATTCCTACTTCCCTCATTACCTTTGAAGAATATTAATATTGACAACTTTTCTTCAAGTTATGTTTACAATATTTATTTAAACTTAATCATATTTTAAAATAGTTTTCATAGTTGCTATTATTTTTCTGATATTGTTAAATCTGATTTGTAATTATTTCTAAGTGACTAAATAAATGCTCAATTTCTTCATTTTTGCCTAATTAATTTTGCACATACAGTAAAGTAGAAGGAATACAACCTTAACCCTGATGCATTTGGGAGCTCAGTGTACTGGTACCTTGATCTTAGAATCCCATACTTCAGAACTATAAGAAATGTTTAAGTCACCCAGTCTGTGATATCTTGTTATGGAAGCTTAAGCTAACTTCAACAAAGCCTCAAAATCTTAGCTATCCATATCAACAATCATCTTTCTTCAAAATTCATTCCCATCTCTACAGCATCCACCATTACTTTGGATTCAGTTAGTTGCATGTTCTAATATTCCATTTTTTATATTCATTTTTTTAGTATTACCAGCTCCTTCTTAAATAAAATATATTATTTTGTCTATTTTAAGAGGCCCTATTTGCTTGCATTTACTTGAAAGGATTAATCAGATGTTGATTAAATTTGCTCTCTTCCCTATAATAAATATTTCAAAAATATGCTCCTCACATATCTTCTTCAGCTACCATGATTATATTATTCATTTATGGCTTCTTTTCCAAAGAAGATCTCATTTTTCCATTCCATTTCACCCTTAATAAAGTAATCATCTTATATTTCATTACTTGTTTGCAAACAATATGATTATATCATCCTGTATATCCCTAAAAATTTACCTAGATATGTTTCAAATTCTTTTAGATGTTGATCTACAGTGTAAACCTACCTTTAAAAACCTTCAAATATTAAAAAATCTAAGGACAATGGCATGTGAAGTAGGCTGAGGGAATGATTTTCTACATGTTTTTTCTCTATGTTAGCTTTTGCATCTGTATATCCATATCTGATTGTCTGGTCTGGCCCCTGCTTCACATATTCAGACTATTATATTTAGTCTTACCTCTGGTGCTCCTGTCTATTGAGTTGGAGGGTCAGATTTTCATTGCATCCACTGTTGAAGTCTTTAACAAAAGTATCCTTCTGTTCACAATTCTTGGCCCCATGGAAATTGCTATTTTGGTCCCTATATTGACACCCTTGAAAGTCTCTGTTTGTGAAGCTGACACTGACTTAAAATGAAGTGATCATTGATTTCTTATGACACTCCCAGAGCGTCTTTCCCTGGACCCTCCTATATATGTAGGAGTGCTTGTGCCCTTGCTCCAGGAATCTCTGTATGTTACATCCTAAAATTCTGCACCATTTTATCAGGAAAAGAGTTGTTAGCTGGCCCTTACTGACATCCAATGCAGTATCACCAGGTTGCATTTAGCAGAGATGTGTTAAGGATCCTAATGTGTGGTTCATACTACTCCTTACTTTCAACGTGAACAGAAATTTTTTCTCTATATTTATTAGTTTTTAATTGTCACATGTAGTTTCTTTAAAGGGAATTGGTATTCTTGCTTTTACATTGGTATTTCTTTCCAGAAGCTCACCAATCCTTTTAAATATACATGATATATCAATCATAGTGTTAGGTAATGCAAGATGAAGAACTGGGCTAGGTGACATATTTTTCACGTGGTCAGATTGAGATCTCAATTCTTCAGCTCCACTCATACTTCACTACTCTTCTCAATTTCCGTGTATAAAATTAACCACCACCTAGGGCTGGACTGGGTTGTCAGGAGTCGATCAGAAAGACATGAGACAAAAGCAGAGTTTTCCGAATCAAAAGGAACAGAAATAGATCAGTCTGATCTTTTGAAATGGATTGAAAAGAACAAAAGTGTGGGAAGTTTTCTTGCTTGCGGTGTCACTATCACTGAGAGGTAGAACTAGGTAGCAAATTAAAAAAGAATTCACATGGAAAAGGAGAGAGGTAGTGAAAGAGAAAAACAAAACAAAACAAAAAGCAGTAACAACAAAGACACCCTAAGGCCATTTGAAGTTTGAAACCTTTGATCTGAGCCCTGAGAACTTCCCAATTAACTGTCCTTAAATCGTGTGACTGTATTACGGATCCAAATTTCAAATTTTCTTTCAACTGTGTTAAACTAAAAAATGATGTCATATTCTGATGAAAATTAATATTTTTACAGAACAGTGGGGTAGGTGTAATCCTGTTTCAGGGCAGTGTTACAAAAGTTCTGTCTTTCTATTTTAATGCAGAACATTTTGAGGTTTTTAAAAAGTGTTTTGTCTTAAAGACCTAAGGATGGATGACTCAGAATAAGAAATTGGATTTTTAAAAAACCCTCAAGCACTTTACTATTTCACAAAAAATAAAAATGTGATTTTATACTAATCAAGGAGGCCTCTTTGTAAATATGAAAAACAAATTTTTTCAGTTGCTTATGAATTGGCACTGTTAAATATAGAGGACATATAGAACAAGCAAAGGCCAAGACAGCGTACATTCTGAAAGTTATTTCAACATCAAATAAACTAGCTGAGAAAGGAGAAAGCAAAAACAATCTCAATGGTGTGGCCTTGAGCATGATTTCATTTTTCTTGTACTCTACCATGAAAACCTTTCACTACCTTGTTGTCCCCTGACTCAGCCCAGTCTCCTCAACTCAGAGAATCTTCCTGAGTCCCTCCCTCCTTGTGTCATGGACCAGAGACTCTCTCATGTCAGTAATTGAGGCAAAAGTACAGTGCACTTTGCTTTTTTTCCATCTCTTAGGGATTGTATCCTTCCTAATGTGATCAGAGACACATTCATTGCCCAATGTTCAATGTCGTGAAAACTGTTGCCTCATATATTTTTGTCTGAGAGTTTAGTTATTTCAGGCAGGATGGTAAATCTAGTCCCTGTTTTTCTATCTTGATCAAAAATGTTAGCCTCCAATAAAATAATTTTTAGGATCTCAATGTGTGGTCACAGGGTAATCAATGTAGGAACCTTTTCTTCAGTTTCATCCGACAGGGACTTACAGACCTATGAACTTAGGAGTTGCTACTAGCTGCATGAAAAAGAGCTCACTGCTCAACTGAGTTTATTTTGGACCCCAAGGCTGGCTTCTAACTTAATGTGGAAGATACTAGTAATCACATAAAGTAGCACTTTATTTCTCTTTTTTAATAAGTCCTAGAGTGTGCCTAAGTCCCTTGGAGTTGGAAAGGGAAGCTGGAGAACAACTAGGACTGAGGTAGATATTTTCTTTTTTCCTTCCTTCCTCCATCCCCTCCTACAATCCTCCTTCTCTTACTTATTTGTTTTTAAAGATGTTACCTACCTTACATTTGCTAAGAAAAATCAAGGGAAAGTCTTGGGTCCACATGCACAAAAAATAGGGGTGCTTCGTGTACCACTGAAGGAAAGCATTAAAACACTATTGAAATAAAAGTTCCTCCCACCAACAAGGCAAATTCAAAAGGAGAAAATCAGAGTTCTCTGGTTCAGCCATCACATCCTTGATCAAACCAACTACCTGAAAGTCTCCTTTCAAAACTAAGATTCTGGTACATTTTTTGAGTTTAGTTTTAGGTATATGTACCTTCCTATATGAACACTTCCTGTGTGTGACTAAACATAATCACTGTCTTGAATAACAGGCCCCTGTGAGGGCTGTTTATGTTCTTAGGCTCTTCATTTACAGATGAGCAAACTGCAATTTAGAATTAAATGGCATGCACCAAATGATAGAGAGAGTAAATGATATAAATACATTCTAAATTTAAGGCAGGTACCAAGGTTGCTCTGAGCATCCTTTAAAGGTCTATTACTGCAACTCAAATCTCAGACCCCCCAGGATGGTGTTGTTGGGCAGTGATAGAACCTCAGAGACCCAGGACCTTAATGGAGGTCCTTAGGTCATTGAAGATGTGCCCTCAGAAGGGATGTGGGATGTGAGTCAGTCTCTCTCTCTTTCTGATTTTCCATTATACATCATAACTCTCACACATATATGAACTCCTGTCATAATGTGCTGCCATCTGTAGCCCTTACCAGAGGCCAAACTAATGAGGCCCAACTGATCCTGAAATTTGAATCATCAAATTCCAAGGCTAAATAATCTTTTAATTTTTATACAGTTAGCCACTTGTGGGTTTCATTTATAGTGATAAAAACCTGACTAATAAAGTCAGTCAGATTCCCAAATCTATGCATGCTTATAAGGTGACACTACATTCTTCTCCAAAGGATGACAGCATTCTGCCAGCTAAAGGGATACAAAGTAATTCAGAGTCACTCCACAGGAAGCACCAGCAGCCACATACAATACAACAGGAAGCACCAGCAGCGGCCATGTGTGGGGGATTCCATGCCTTGGCCAGTACTACTCAGTAACTCCTGGTCCGCGCTGCATTTTGTATTCCCTCAGCATAGGGCCACAGAGGAGGAGCCTATCAACTGACCTACATGATTATAGATGAGGCCAATACCCTTGTTTAGAATCACAAATCCTGAAGATTTCTATTACTTTTCATCTCAGAAAGTCATAAAAATAAAAGACCCATGTCAGAGAGGTGGTGTCCAACCCCCACACAAATGAGCAGTTCCCTGTCCAATGTACAGCACAAGAACAATGTAAGGGCAAGAGCAAGACCAATACCAAAGCAGCCCTACATTTTGCTTCCAAAATGGGAATGGGGAATCAGAGGAACCAGAATACATTTTGTCTTGGACAGTAACAATCTAGGGGAACACACAAAGTGCTCCTAGTGCAGGGAGGGCACCATAAAAGCCCATAGGCCAAGCATAGCAGAAAGTTCCAGGACTGGAGAGAGCCCACCTGTGCTAGAAGCGCAGCACCCTGAACCTACTTGAGACAGCCAACACTGCCAGAGGAGTAGCACCCACCCTCACATGAGAGAGCCCACCCTCTCCGGAGGAATGTTTTTCATTCTCTAGTTCCTCACCTAGTCTACCTTTATGAGTATAATTACTAAGCTTTATGAATCTGTAAATAGTTAATGTTATGCTACTCTTATTGAATACTGTGGTATTCTTAGTAGAGATAAAGTTCTTCCATTTAGTAGATATTTACTGTAGGTCAATAGCAAGTCAATATTTGGTTTGACTTAGTGCTCATACTATAAATATAGAGATCTTGTCTATGGACAAGTGTGGTACATTATTGATTATTAAGATTTATCATTATTCAGTTTGTATTTAATGCTATATTGATGATGATTTTATTACTATAGTCAAGATGACATAGCTATTGCTATTAATTGCTTTTCTTGAGATGCCAATATCTACATTGTCTTGGGCTTATTAACAATACTATGGTCCATTCTTGGAGAACTAGGTACTGGGAAAATACACTGCCACATCCCTCCTCAAATAAATGAAAGTGGTTGGATCCTGGAACAGAGAAAAAGGGCAGTATTTAGCCATTCTCAGAGGACACCACTGAAAAGTAGACGTTATCTGTAGTTCTCCATACTGGAAACAAAACTTTCCACCACAATCAACCCAAAGCCTCAACACAAAACAAACAGAAGTAGAAATTTGAGAAGACAAGCCAACAAAATGCTTCCTAAAACTCTCAACTCCCCTAAAGCTGATCCATGATAGCAATGAAAGAGAGGAAAGCAAAAGCCTCACAACTGAATTATTTGAAATCATATCAGAGAAGATAACAAAATAGTTCACTATGGCATTTGGCAAGCTCACAGAAGATATAAATAATAAAATACTGAGTCAAGCCTAAAGAAGACACTAATGAAAAGATAGAAGAGGTAAACAAAATGAAACAAAGCATGTATGACCAGTACAGGAAAGAATTAGAGTACATTAAAGGACTCAAAATAGAAATTCAGAAGATTAAAAATTCTATTGAAAGTATGGGCAGAGATGATCAATGTGAGAACAGAGTCTCATAACTGAAAGACAGGTCTTTTGTCAGTCACCAATTAATGAGAGATACCTTAAAAACAATAAGTGAACATGAAAAATGGATCCAACAGCTCCTAGAAGATGCAAAGAATACTAATCTAAGATTAACTATAATTAGTGAAATCAGAAGATAGTAAAAATGATATTCAAAACTTGTTTACTGAGATAATAGATGAACCCTTTCCAAATAAAGTAAAAGAATTTAACATACTGATAAGTGAGGCATATAGACCCCCAAATAGCCATTAGAGAAGTATCTCACCATGATATATCATAGTCAATATTCCAGAAGTTTAACACAAGAATAGTATCTTAAAAGCCATTAGAGATGGGGAACAAATCACTTGTAAAGGAAAACCCTTTAGAATTATAGCAGACTTCTCAACACAAAACTTGAAGGGAAGGAGAGCTTTGAATTAAGAGTTTTAAGCCTTAAATGAAAACAATTTCCAATCTAAGCTGACGTATCTGAAAAATTATCTTTCAAACTTATTGGAGAAATATGATACTTTCATTGTAAACAGCACATAAAGAAATTCATGATTACCAAGCCAGCACTCCAAAAAATTCTCAAGGATACCTTAGAAAGAGTCAGTGAAGCTAACAATGACAAAGAGAATGAATACAGCAGGTAAGGGAAGCAGTTAAGAAGAACAGAAAGATAGGTAATCAGCAACAGAAAAATAAGGCAATGACAGGAATAAATCAAGGACTATCAGTGATAACGTTCATTGTGAATGGTCTTCAATGCAAAATAGAAAACATTCCCAATAAAATGACACAAATTTGCAGAATGGATCCAGAAACAAAATCTAAAGATATGCTGCATATGACAAATACATTTAACTCAAAAAGAAACTCACAGACTAAAAGTCAAAGGATAGAAAACAATATTGCATGTAACAAGAATCTGAAATAAAAGCAGATATAGCTATAATATATTAAGACAAAGTGAACTACAAGCCAATACTGCTCAAAACAGGAAAGAGTCACTACATAAAGGTTAAGGGAACAATTCAACTGGAAGAGGTAACAATTATTAACATGTATGCACCAAACAACAGCACACTTTATTTCATAAAATAAGTACTAATAGACATAAAAGATCAGATAAACATAAACACAATTTTAGTGGAGGAACCTCAATATCCCACTATTGTAAATAGATAGATCAACTAGACAAAAAAAAAATAAAGAAATATCGGAGATGAACAAAACCTTCAAAGAAAGGGACTTAATAGATACCTACAGAGTGTCCCACCCAACAGCAATAGAATTCACATTCTTTTCAGCAGCATATAGGACTTTCTCCAAAATAGTCCACATACTAGACAAAAATCATACGTAAATTTGAAAGAATCAAAATTATGCAACACATATTATCAGATCATACCACAATGAAGTTAAAAATCAATGACAAAAAATTAGAAATTATACCAATGTCTGGAAACTGAACAATATACTCTTAAATAAACAGTTGGTTACAGAAGAAATATAGCGATAAATAAGACAGTTTTTAGAACTAAATGATAATGCCAGTATAATATACCAGGACTTATGGGACAAAATAAAAGGAGTCCTAAGAGGGAAGTTTATAGGAATGAATGCCCACATCACAAAAACAGAATAAGCTCAAATAAATAACATAAAAAGGCACCCAACATCCTAGTAAAACAAGAACAGTCCAAAAACAAAACTAGTGCAAGAAAGAAAATTACAAAGATCAGAGCAGAAATCAATGAAATTGAAACCAACAAATTACAAAGAATCAATGAATATAAAAGCTGGTTCTTCAAAAACAATAAACAATACAGACAAACACTTAGCCAACCTATCAGAAAAAGGAAAGAAAAGACCCAAATAAATCCAATTAGAAATGAAAAAGGTGAAATAACAATGACTCTTTGGGGGCCGGGCATTTAGCTCAGTGGTTCCGCTGCTTGCCTTGCAAGCACAAGGTCCCGAGTTCAATCCCCAGTACCAAAAACAAAACAAACAAACAATGATTCTGTGGAAATAAAAGACATTACTAACAACTAGTTCACAAAACAATATGCTAAAAATTGGAGAATTCAGAAGAAATGGATTGCTTGATACATATGAATTACTAAAATTGAACCAAGAAGATTTAAAAATCTTGAACAATTCAATACCGGGCAATGAAATTGAAGTGCTAATTTTTTAAAACACTACCAACCAAGAAAATCTTGGATGGGTTCACTGTAGAATTCCACAAAAACTGCAGGGAAATTCTAACACCAATACTCTTCAAGCTTTTTAATGACATTGAACGGGAAGGAATACTTCCAAAGTCATTCCCAGAAGCTATTGTTACCCTGATTCCAAAACTAGATGAGGATCCAAACAAAAAAGAGAACTATAGACCAATATGTTCAAAGGATGTGGATGCAAAAATCCTCAAAAAGATACTGGCAAGCATAATGCAATACAACAACAAAAAAGATAATGTTCCATGACCATGTGGGTTTCATCCCAGATTTGCAAGGATGGTTCAAAATGCAAAAATCAACAAATATAGGGCTGGGGATTTAGTTCAGTGGGGCTGTTGCCTGCCTCGCAAATGCAAGGTCCCAAGTTCAATCCCCAGTACAAAGAAAAATCAATAAATATAATTCATCACAGAAACAGAAACAAGCACAACATCCATATGATCATCTCAATAGATGCATAAAAGCCTTTGACAAAATTCAGCATTATTGCATGATAAAAATACTGAAGGAAATAGGTATAGAAAGACCTTATTTTATATGATAAAAACCACTTATGACACATGACACACATATTGCCAACATAATATTAAATGGAGGAAAACTGAAAGCTTTCTTTCTGAACTCAGGAACAAGACAAGGATGTCTACTATCACCAGTATTGTTCAACATAGTACTTGAAACATTACCAAGAACAATTAGGCAAGAAAAATAAATTTAAAAGATATGTATAGGAAAGGAAGAAGTCAAATTATCATGATTTGCAGATGATATGATCCCCTACATAAAAGACTCAAGAAATTCACAAGATTCTTGGAATTAATAACCAAACTCAGTAATGCAGCAGGATACATAATAACACAAAAAATTAATAGCATTCCTGAACATTAATAATGAATGCACTGAAAAAGAAATTAGGAAAAAATACTATTCATAGTAGCATGAAAAAAATTTAAATACTTAGGAATTAACATAACTAAAGAAGCGGAACACTCTACAACAAAAACTACAAAATCAGATAAGACATCAGAAAATGCAAAGATATTTCTGGTTCCTGGGTAGGCAGAATTAATTCAATCCCATTCAAAATTTCAATAGCATTGTTCACAGAGCTGGAGAAAACTATTCTAAAATTCATATGGAAGCAGAAGAGATCCAGAGTAATGAAAGCAATGCTGAGTAAAAACAGAAAAGCAGGAGGCATCACAATCCTTGATTTAACATTATATTACAAAGCTACAGTGATAAAAATTGTATGTTACTAGCTCAAAAACAGATATGAGGATCAATGAAACAGAATAGAAGATGCAGAAATAACCACAAGAACATTCAACTATTTGATCTTTGGCAAAGGGGAAAAAGCATATGCTGGAGAAAAGATAACCTCTTTAATAAATGTTGCTGGGAAAACTGACTATCCACGTACAGAAGAATGAGTGCAGACTCATATCTTTCACCATGTATCAAACTAAAATAAAATCAAAATGCATGAAAGAACTAAATGTGAACACAGAAACACTTAACCTGATAGAGGACATCATAGGTAAAACTCTTAAGCATAGACAAGGACCCTCTGAACAGAAGAACCCTGGTTGCACAGGAAGTATACAGTACCAAAAATCAACATTTAAAAAAGTAAAATAACAACTTACACAATATGGGGAAAAAATTGCCAGCTATTCCTCAGAGGACTCATATCTAGGATATATAAAGTACTCAAATAAATTAGACAACCTAAAATAAGACTCCATCAAAAAAATGGACAACTGAACTGAATAAACATTTCACAGATGAAGAAGCACAAAACACCAATAAAAATAAGAAAAAATCTTCAATATTGCTGGCTATTAGAGAAATTAATACAACAGTGAGATTCCACTTTACCTCAGAAAGAACAGCCATCAACAAGTGTTAGGAGCAATGCTACATAATTTTGGGAAAAAATCATTTCACAATTAAATTATGATTAGGCCTAGTTTTCTTGCCTAAAGGCTGGCTATGGCATGTGAGACATAACTCTATTTTTGCCACCGGTCTCACAGCTAAGACCTCAATAGTCTTGTGATGCCATGACACTGCAAGGATGGTTCACATCAGCTGAAGACATCTTGATTCCTTGATAACTGAGTAGAAAGAGAAAGGTTCACCTGGAGAGGGACAAATTCCTAATCAATATAGGTTCCTCATCGACCTAGAATCTTCATCTGTATAAGTTCCTCATTGTCCTAGGATTATCACTGTCCTCTGAGACATCTGTTACTCTTTTATGTACCAAATGAAGTTGTGGCAAGCTTGAAGTGCCTTCATCTTTGCTGCCCAGAGCAGCATTGATCAAGCCCAAAGCTCAGCTTCTTCTCTAAGTCTTCTTTCCATTTCCTGTCTTTATTCATTAATTCACCATGTGCTGTTGTGGCTCATGGAAGACCAGGACTCACTGCAGGGGTTCTGTTTCCCTGTTCCTTACAATCAAGAAATCAAATCATAACACGCCCTGGAAAGGCTGTGGGGAAGCAAGAACCCATCTACACTGTTGGTAGGAATGTAAACTAGTACAACCACTCTGAAAATCAATAGGGGGATTCCTCAAAAACCTGAAAGTAAAAATTCCATTTGATCCAGCTATTCCTCTTTTAGGTATCTCCCCATAAAAGTTAAAGACATTATATTACAGTAATATGTGCATATCCATGTTTATAGCAGCAAAATTCATAATAGCTAAATTTTGGAAGTGGCCCCTATCTTCATCAACTGATGAATAGATAAAGAAAATGTGTTTTTTACAAATCGTGGAGTACTACTTTGTCAGAAATAAACTCAAGTCATTTGTGGGAAAATGGTTGCACCTTGAGACCATAATGCAAACTAAAGTAAATCAGACACACACGCTTAAATATTGCTGAGCCTCAATTCTCAATGAAAGATCAAACTAAAAGTATAAAAAAGATCAAAATAAAAGATGATTTTAGATCTTTTTAAAAGTGGAAAAGGACAAAAGATAGAGGGAGGGGAGGGAAATGGGATGAAAAAAAAGCAATGAAGATGTATTATGTGAATGTATCAATTACCCACAGGGAATGTAACTATTACGTACTACAAACGTACTAATAAAAAATAAATAAATAAATAAATAATTCAGTCTCAGAAACATTAGATGAAAATACTATAGCTTTCCCCACTGTCAGTACTACAAGTGGGATGCACCCACTATTCCGTCTGGAATGAAGGGTGGTCAATTTCCATAGAACAGTAGTATTATATAAAGCTTTATTCACAGTCTGTTACCATTTCATAAGAAGTTAACGTATACTGTCACTTCAAAGTAGGACAAATAAAACATCAAGTTATTTAGTACAGATGATATACTATATAAACTCTAAAAATGCTAATGTGTTGAACAAATGCAAGGCATGATCATTGTTGCTATATGCAAAGAATAAAGGGCAAGCACTAGTAAGATAATAACAGAAAAATATACTTACGGGAATGATATAAACAAAAAAGAAAAATGCACAAAAATAAGAAAAATCTGTCATCTTTAATTTTCAATTTGTCTCTGCTTTCCCTGGTACCTATTATTGTAACCACATGCCTTTTCATACACCTACACCAATCTGCAAGTGCGTGAGCATGCATGCACACACAGAGGCAAACTGGCTCTTCTGTAGCTGGCTTTTTTTTTCCTTCCAAAGAAAATTGTCTGACAAAAAAATAGTCAGATTTGAATATGATGTGTTAAGACACTGTTATACTACCTCCACCATCCTTCAAATGTTATATCAATAGCTCCATTCAGCACTCTGATGACCTATGAGGCAACTTAATCCCTCTGGAGTTTGGAAATGAAGGTAGTTTTGCACAATAAAGATCTCTGCAGCACATGTAAGATCTGGAGTTTAGCAGAACACTGACACCATGGGTCACACAATAAAAACCACCTTGCATTTTACTTAATGCTCATTCTTATAAATCAGAACACCAAGTAAGCCTCCATTGCCAAGTCTTAAAACATATGCCCCATCAATAAGGTAGGACTGCTATAATGTGAATCTCAGTAAGAATAGTTTCAGGCAGAGGAAAGAGGTCAGATATACAAATTAAATAGGCACTATCAAGAAAGAAGAAAATTTTTGTGTGGTTAGAATCAGATGAGATTGGGTGCATTCAGGGTAGTATGGCTGTAGATGTGTGAGGTTAGAATCAAATGAGGAGTGTAATTAGTAAAAGGGAATGCAGATAAATTGGCAGGGATCAGGCAACATAGGTCCTGTGAGACATAAAAAACCATAGATACAGAGATAAACTGAGGATTACTGGAGCATGCTTTTAAAAGATTTTTCCAGCTATGTCATGGAGTATAGACCTACAAGAAGCAGGGACCAGCTGGGTAGCCATGGTAAGGGCAAGGGTAAAAATGAGAATTGGTGGTGACATGGACAAAAGGGTAAAAAGAATTAATTGTTCTTTTTTTTTGGTACTGGAGATCGAACTCAGATCCTTGTGCTCATGCAGCAGGCGGCAAAAACACTGAGCTAAATCCCCAGCCCTAGAATTAGTTGTTCTTTTCTCAGCATGTTTAATTTGAAATGTCTTTTAAGGAACTAAGTGGTAGAAAATTGGCTCTATGAGTTTTGTAGTCAGAGTTATGGACTAAACTAAAGAGACAAGCTCAGAAGAGAACCGCATGAGGGAGAATTTCAAACTTTGAGACTATTTAAGATCTCAGAGAAAACTAAGTAGAGGAAAGAAACTCTAATATCCAGGTATGAATAGGAAGCACAGGCAAAGAAGGAACCCAAGGCTCAGGAGGGAAGCAGCTAAATACAGAGTAGTCCAGAAGTCACATGAAGAAACTATGTAAGAAGTATTGCCGTCAACTATGACAAATGCTACCAAAAACATGAAGGAAACAAAGTTGAAACCAGATTATTGCATTTGAGTGTGTAGTACAATTTAAATTTAAAATAAAATCCAGAAAGCTATTTTGTCTACTGGCCAGCTCTCAGAAAAGCCAATTTTCTGAGTTTACCAAATTATAACTGTTAACAAGGATATATAAAAAATTTGAAAGAAATATTTCAACTGTTTTCACAAAACTGTTTTATTTTTATTACCAATGGTGAAATATTAGAAAAGTGTTTTTCATCAGGAACAATCATGATTTCATTGTTATATGTGATTTTTTTTTAGTTCATTTCTTTTTCAATTTTATTTTATTACTAAGTGTTCTTACGCCACCTTTAAATGAATGTTATTATTCAGTACAGGTCCAATACTATACAGCAGATCTCTGGAGCTTATTTCTCTTGCTTGACTGAAACTTTATGTCCCTTGATTACTGACTGTCCCATTTTCCCTTCTTTAATTTTCCTTGATCCCTGACAACCACCAGCTCAATCTTTGAGTCTATGAATTTGAGTACTCTAGATATTTTGTATAAGTAGAAACATTCACTAGTTCTGGTTGTGTCATGGCCTTCTTTCACTTAGCATAATGTCCCCAAGGTTTATCCATGTTGCAGCCTATGGCAGAAGTTTCTTCTTCTTAAAGGCTGGCTGGAATATAACTTTCAATGCAGGATTATTTGGACTAATCCTAATTTCTTTCAGATGTTGTTGAATACTAATTTAAACTTTAATTCAAACATTTATTCAAATATTCAAATATTTCTAATTTCAGTTAGACAGGAGCAAGTACTTTCGGTGTGCATCTGCATAGTAGGGTGACTATACATAGAAATAATGAACTGTACATCTCAAAAAGCTAGAAGAAAGTATATTGAAAGTCTTCACCATACAGAAATAATACCTGAGGAGAAATACTTGTTTTAAACATTATACAATGAATACATATTTTGAGATACAGTATGTTGTTACCTCATTAGGACATATAATTTTTATGTTTTCACTTATTAGTTAAATAAAATTTTAAAACTGAACTGTTAAAATTAAAAAGTAAATTTAAATTTAAAATAAAATGTTGATTAAATTTATATCTATTTTCAACTAAACTTTATATAAATTCATTTTAAACTCTATTTAAATTCATTTTAAACTCATATAAGTATTGAAAAGGCCTAACATTCTATTTAAAAAACTTGTCAAAGAAATAAAAAATAATTGAATTTTGAACAATAAAAATTATATTTAAAAGCAGAAAAAGAAAATTCAAATTATCCCAAACAATAAGGGGAAATGTAAAATGCTTCTAATAAGAGTAATTGTGATATAAGAAACTGGTAGAAATTTGCATAAATGTGAAAAAAAGGCAAAATCAAATAAAGCTGTGAGGGTAACTCAATAATCCAGGAAAGGTGACTATTCTAGATAGGTAAATCTTAACTAAAAAGAAAATAACATTTTAACAGATGGTTAAAACAAACACCTCAAATATTAAATGTTAGATACTAATTGCTTAAATTAAAAAAGCTTAAATGTCACATTACTACATAAAAATCAGAAAAGAATTAACAAGACGGTAAAAAAACAGTATGGAAAGAAAAATAGATATTAACATAAATATCGATATTGAAGTATCCATATTGAACTTCAATAATGATCTTTGAAGATCATTTTGCATTAAATGTGAATCAAAAGTTATTTTAATCTCAATTTTAATTTTCAATTTAAAAGTATCAAAATATCAGAATTAGAAAGAGAAATGCTCCTATTTCAGGGATTAGTATGCATAATAGTAGCTGCTCTATCTTATTTCCAGCTCTCAAGAGAAAAACCTCAGAGGTCGTGATCATCTGTTCAAGTCAAGTAAGTCACACAAATCATAAGCAACTATCCACCCGACGGATTGGCTTTTTAGGGTCAGAGTCCTCCCTGTCACTTGTAGCTGGGGAAAGACAGGGTCCCAAAGTGTGGATCAGCAGGGGACAGCAGTTCAGAGACTCTTCTGCAGAGCCAGATCCCGGGGCTCAATTTTGTATCTTTCATCTACAAGGTGCGTGACTTCAGGCAAAATGTCTAATCCCACTGTGCCTACACTTCTGTATGTGTAAGGGGAATAGCAGCAGAATCCACCTTATAGATGTATGAAGATTCAGTGAAATAAAATGTTTATAACAAAAAGTATTGGTACAAAGTAAATGAATCAAGTAATGTGAGCCATTATTGTAAGTATGAGAAAGCCCAATTTCAAGCTACATTAAAAGCCACAATCAAAGGGTATGAGCATCACCCAGAAGAAAACAAGTATTGATGGTTTATGAACAGAAAAATATGAAGTGCAGGGAAATTAATTCAATGGTCCCTAGAACAAAATTCAGGTCTGTCTTATATCAAAATTACTAGATCACAAATTTCCTGAGCCCAGGGCTGCTATGGCATTGATCTGCATGTTGTTTATTCCTTAGTTTCCAGCACAGAACTGAGGCTTTAAAAAAAAGGTGTCCAATAGGTGGGTGTAAGGAAATGAATTGATTTAAAGCAAGGATTGATGGGATTTTGTGACAACAGGAAATGTAAGAAAAGATAATATCAAATATAGCTTGAAAATGCTTAGCAGAAAGAATGTGGCTACCATTTATTTAATGAGAAAAACAAAGAAAATCAGAAGGAGGAGGTTGAAGTAAGAAAATAAGTTAAGTTTTAGACATTTTGAAATTGAGATGCTAGTGGTACATTTAGGTGCAAATGTCTAGCAGATAGTTTGAAATGTGAAATTGAGCTTGGAAGAGAAGATGGGGCTATAAATACCAGTTTGGGAGTCATCTGCCTAGACGTGTGAGTTCAGTTATGAGAGGGGATGAAATAGTAAGAGAGAGAACCTAAGAGTAAAAAAAGGGGCCAGAACAGAGACTGTAAAAAGAGAAATGATTTGAAAAGTTTGAGTCATATTCTGGAAGGGACAAGACAGGATTCCATTAAGTATACCAGTGGAGCAGTTAATTTTAGTCACCTAATGAGACACCATTTCTTTGATTAAGGACTCAATACATTACTTCAGCCTTTCATAGAAACATTTTCAACTTGCAAAAAACACTGCAACACTTAGACATTTCTGTCTTGCCTTTTATGGAATAGTTTAATCAGAAACTTTGTAACAACAGTTATTTTCTCCTTTTCCTTAGTATAGAAAGAATCAACACTGAAATTCTGAAATGATTTATTTTATAGCCTTGACTGAGGTGGGAATTGACATCCATGCCAATTAATAGTAAAATTTGATCTCAAGTAGAGTACTTTTTCCCCCTTCACAGTAGGAATTATGCTCTACATTAAAAGTTTATTTTTAAGCTATTGTTTTATATTGGTAACTTCATATTTTTAGTAATTTAATTTGGGCTTGACTGAAGCTTTCTCCTGAGGTGAAATAATAGCGAGAATATTAATTGGCATGTTCAGGCAGCGATGAAAAACTATTTGAGAATAATGTAAATTGAAAGGACAGGAAGGTGGTGCTTAAGAATTCAGAAGCACAAGGAAAAACTTAAGTTTAATTGTCCTGATTTTCAACCTCTCAGCAATTGTTTGTGTGTGGGGGTGCTCAAATTATTTAATTGGAACACAGCTGCCAGTGCAGAGGATGCTCCCAGGTAGGCCTGCCACAGCTCCCAGCACAGAGGTGGCTTCCAGGTAGGCTTGCCACAGCTCCCAGCACAGAGGAGGATATTGGGTAGGCATACCACAGCTCCTTGTGCAGAGGAGAATTCTGGGTCAATGAGCCACAGATCCCAGAACATAAGAGGTTTCTAGGTAGATGAGCCACAGCTCTCAGCTCAGAGGAGGTGAGCTGCATGGGCACCGACAGCACCACCTCCCACCCATTGAAATGAGAAGACACATAAACAAGCCTCAGAACCAGACTTTCAGATCACCTATAGCAACCTCAAAGGGAAATGAGATGGAACACTCTGATATTCAACCACCTGGACTCCCTGAACTAGCAATAAAAAAGGATCTGCACAAAATGAAATCAGAAATAATTTCTCATGTAAGAGCAGAGATTGTGTCTATAGTGCAAGACCTAATTAATAAATCTAGAGAGGACACAGATAAAAACATAGAGGATCTGAGGAACATGATGGAATCCCAACATAGGAAACAAATGGAATCCATAAAACAGATACAAACAGATTTCCAAGAGATTAAAAACTCCATGGAAAGTCTATGCAGCATAATGAGCCAATGTGAAGACAGAATTTCTGATATAGAAGATAAGATTGCAATTAGTAATGAGGAAAAGAAAATTTCTTTAAAATTGTAAGGGACCATGAGAAATCAATCCAGCAGCCGCTAGACGATGCAAAGAAGAAAAACATAAGACTGATTGGAGTCAATGAAGAAACAGGAGAGAGTGCAGATGACATAAAAAAAACTCTTCACAGAAGTGACTGCAGAAAACTAACCAAGCAGGGGAAAAGAACTTGACATACAAATAAGTGAGGCATATAGGACACCAAATAGCCTTGATCAAAAAAATCTACACAAAGGCATATAATTGCTAAGATGCCAGAAACCCAAAAGAAGAATAAAATTCTACAAGCAGTTAGAGAAAAGAAACAAATCACATACAAAGGAAAGCCCATCAGAATCACAGCAGACTTCTCAATGCAAACCCTAAAGACAAGAAGAGCTTGGAGTGATGTATTTCAAGCCCTAAAGGAAAACCACCTCCAACCCAGATTGATGTACCCTGCAAAACTATCTTTCAAAATTGATGGAGAAGTAAGATACTTTCATGAAAAAGAGCACCTTAGGAACTTCATGAACACCAAACAAGCCTTCAAAAAATTTCAGACAAAATCCTAGGAAAAGACAACAAGGATCACAAGTCCAGGAAACCCAGTAGAATGAATCCAATGGGCACAATAAATTAAAAGCTAAGGGGAGAATCCAAAAAAAGAAAAAGTCATGACAATGATAACTCAATATGTATCAGTTATAACCATCAATATTAATGGTCTCAACTCACCAATCAAAAGAAATAGACAGGCAGAATGGGTCAAGAAGCAAGAGCCAACAATATGCTGCATACAAGAAATACACTTAATTCAAAAAGAAACTCATAGACTGAAAGTTAAAGAGTGGAAAACAATGCTCCATGCGACGGGAACCTGAAAAAACAGCAGGAGTAGCCATTCTCTTTGCAGACCAAGTGGATTTCAAACCAACACTGATTAAGAGAGACAAAGAAGAACACTACATCCTTGTAAAGAGAACAATCCAAGGGGACGAGATGACAATCATAAATATCTATGCACCAAACACTAGTGCACACAACTATATAAAACAAATATTAACAAACATGAAAAATCATAAAAGCACTAATACAATAGTAGTGGGGGACCTCAATACCACATTGTCACAAATAGATAGATCAACTAGGCAAAAAACAAGCAATGAAATACTAGAACTCAATCAAACTCTTGAACATATGAACTTAACAGATGTTTACAGAGTATTCCACCCCACAAAGTCAGAATGCAAATTCTTTTAACCTGCACATGAGCCATTCTCCAAAATAGACCACATACTCACTCATAGAACATATTTAGATGAGTGCAAAGGAATTGACGTTATCCCCTGTATATTATCAGACCATAGTATGATGAAATTGGAGATCCATAGCAAAAGAAACTAGAAAAATTTCATAATCACATGGAAATTGAACAACACACTTCTGAATAACCAATAGCTCACAGAGGAAATTAAAGAAATCAGACAGCTTTAGTGGCAATACAACATATTGGAATCTATGGGACACAATGAAAGCAATCTTATGAGGGAAATTCATAGAAGTGAATACTCATATTAGAAAAACAGAGCAAGCCCAATGAAACAACCTGATGCTGAACCTCAAGCTTTTAGAAATAGAAGAGCAGGACAAACCCAAAGCCATAGAAAGGAGGAAATTATAAAGATCAGAGCAGAAATCAATGCAATGGAAACTAAGAAAACAATACAAAAAAATCAATGAAGCCAAGAGTGTGTTCTTTGAAAGAATCAACAAAATTGACAAACCCTTAGCCAATCTTATCAGAAAAAGGAAAGAAAAGGCCCCAAACCATCCAGTTAGGAAAGTAAAAGTATGAAATTACAACAGACCCAGCAGAAATCCAGAGGATCATCAATACCTTCTTCGAGAACCTATATGCCAATAAAATAGAAAACACGGAAGCAATGGACAGATTCCCAGACATGTATGAATTAACAAAGTTGAACAAAGAAGACCTAAAAATTCTAAACAACCCAATATCAATCAATGAAATTGAAAATGTAATTGAAAACTTACCAACTAAGAAAAGCCCAGGTCCCGATGGTTTCACTGCTGAATTCTACAAGACATTTACTGCCACTACTGTTTAAACTCTTCAACAAAATTGAAAGGGAAGCAGTACTCCCAAATTCATTCCTGGAAGCAAGAATCACCTTGATCTCAAAACCAGGAAAGACTCAGCTGAAAAAGAGAACTATAGGCCAATCCCACAAATGAACATAGATCCAAAAATCCATAATAATATACTGGCAAATAGAATCCAGAAGACCATCAAGAAGATCATACACCCTGACCAAGTGGGATTCATCCCAGGGATGCAAGGATGGTTCAACATAAGCAAATCAAAAAGTGTAATACACTATATCAATAGAGCCAAGGACAAACACCATATGATCATCTCAATAGATGCAGAAAAAGGATTTGACAAAATCGAACACCCATTTATGATAAAAAAAAGTACATAAAATTGGAATAGATGGTCTCTACCTCAATCTGTTAAAGGTATCTATGGAAAAGAAACAGCCATTATCATACTAAATGGTCCAAAACTGAAATCCTTCACACTAAAATTAGGAACAAGACAAGGATGTCCACTATCACCACTCCTGTTAAATATAGTTTAGGAAATATTAGCCAGGGCACTTGGACAAGAGAAAGAAATAAAAGGAATAAAGATAGGAAATGAAGAATTCAAATTGTCATTATTTGCAGATAACATGATACTGTATATAGAAGACCCCAAGAACTCCACCAAAAGTCTTCTAGACTTAATAACCAAATTCGGTAAAGTGGCTGGTTACAAGGTCAATACACAAAAATCAATAGCTTTCCTCTACACGAACAACAGACTCACGGAGACAGAAATAAGACAAACAATTCATTTTACAGTAGCACCCAAAAAACTGAAATACCTAGGAATCAACCTAACAAAAAAGTGAAAGACCTCTTCTCTGAAAACTATAGCACTCTGAAAAGAGAGATTGAAGATGATATCAGAAAATGGAAAACCATCCCTTGCTCCTGGATAGGAAGGATCAACATAGTGAAAATGGCCATACTTCCAAAACTGCTATAGAGATTCAGTGCAATCTCAATTGAAATCCCAGCAGCATACTTCACAGGCCTTGAGAAAACACTCCAAAAATTCATGTGGAACAAGAAGAGACCTAGAATAGCAAAAGCAATTCTAGGCAACAGAGACATGGCAGGGGGTATCACAATCACCAACTTGAAACTATACTACAAAGCCACCGTGATAAAAAAAAAA
Source organism: Heterocephalus glaber (assembly GCF_053883595.1). Classification (NCBI taxonomy): domain Eukaryota; kingdom Metazoa; phylum Chordata; class Mammalia; order Rodentia; family Bathyergidae; genus Heterocephalus; species Heterocephalus glaber. The sequence continues at coordinate 17,074,675 of NW_028258406.1, read as the reverse complement.
AAACAGCATGGTACTGGCAAAGAAACAGACCTGAGGACCAGTGGAACAGATTAGAAGATTGTGAAACAACTCCAGACACACTCAGCCATCTCATCTTTGATAACGGAGCCAAACACCCTCACTGGAGGAAAGATAGCCTCTTTAATAAATGGTGCTGGAGAAATTGAGTTTCAACTTGACAAAGTCTAAAACTAAACATATATCTTTCACCATTCACTCAACTAAAGCTGAAATGGATTAAAGAGCTAATTACTAAAACAGAAATGCTGAATCAGCTGGAACAGAGGTTAGGTAGAACTCTTGAAGACATTGGTGTAGGAAAAGATTTTATGAACAAAACCTCACTTGCCCATGAACTAGCAAAAACAATCATCAAGTGGGATCTCTTCTTACTACAAAGCTTGTGCACAGCAAGGGTGTGAAGAGACAATGCACAATGTGGGAAAAAATTTTCACACAGACAAAGGTCTACTATTGCAAATCTATAAAGAATTTTAAAAAATCGGACCAACCAAATTGAAAGACCCAATCCAAAAATGGGCATCTGAAGTGAACAGACATTTCTCAGACAAAAAAGTAGAAATGGCAAATAAACATATGAAAAAATGTTCAACATCACTTGTCAATTGAGAGATGCAAATGAAAACAATGCTGAGATTCCACCTCACCCCAGAAAGAATGGCTGCTCTCAAGAAATCAACCAATAACAAATGCTGGTGGGGCTGTGGGGAAAGAGGAACACTGCTCCAGTGCTGGTGGTAGTGTCGAATGGTGCAACCACTGTGGAAATCAGTATGGAGATACCTCAAAGAACTAGGACTGGAAGTCCTATTTGACCTAGCTATTCCCTTTCTGGGTATCTTCCCAAAAGAATTAAAAGAATGATACCACAGTGATATATGTGCATGCATGTTCATAGCAGCACAGTTTGTGATAGCTAAAACTTGGAAACAGCCCAAATGCCCATCAACTGGAGACTGGATAAAGAAAATGTGAGTTGCTTTACAAAATGGAGTACTACTCAGCCATAAAAAATGAGAAATTAGAGACATTTATAGCTAAATGGATGCACATTGAGGTGATACTCTTAAGTGAAATGAAAAGGACACACGTGTAAATACTGAATAGTTTCTCTAGCATGAGAAACTGAAAGTGTAAATAAGGACTAAAAGGTGTAATAGATAATGTGAAATAGGAAGAAAAGGGGCGAAGGGAAAGGGGAAGTGAGAGGAGAGGGGAAAGAAAAGAAGGGAATGGAATTAATATGAGAAAATTTAAAAAGGGAAACAAAGTCTCTGAAAATAAGGAGGCATGGAGGGGTTGAAGGGAGGGCAGGGGAAGGGGTAAAAATAAGAATCAAGAGATTATGCAAATGTGCAAATTTCCAGAGATGAATGTCATTATATTGTATACTTAAAATGTACCCAAAAAAGGATATTTAAAGAAAAAATAATAACATTAACTCAGAAAAAAATTCTTTTTGGTACATTTTAGGTATACAATATGTTTACATTTATCATTGGGTGTTTGTACCTGTACATGATGTATCTTGGTTCTTATTTTTTCCCCATTACCTGTGCGCCCTTTACAACCTCCACCCTTCCCTACTTACATAGACTTTGTTTCCATTTTTTTCTTTTCTCATAATTTTTCCTTTCCTTTCTTTCCTTTCCCATTCCTGTCCCACTTCCCCTACCCCTTTGCATCTTTTCTTCCTATTTCAAATTATCAATTGTTCATTTCAATCATTTTAATCCTTATTTACACTTTCAGTTTCTCACACTAGAGAAACTATTTGGTATTTACACGTGTGTCCTATTTATTTCACTTAAGAGTATGGCCTCAATATGCATCCATTTAGCTATAAATGTCTCTAGTTTCTCATTCTTTATGGCTGAGTAGTACTCCATTATATAAAAAAAAAAACCACATCTTCTTTATCTAGTCTTCAGTTTATGGGCAATTGGGGTGTTTCCATGCTTTAGCTATCAAAAACTGTGCCACCAAAAAGATGGCTGCACATATATCACTGTGGTATGATTCTTTTAATTCTTTTGGGAAGATAACTAGCAGGGGAATAGCTGGGTAAAATGAGACCTCTAATCCTAATTCTTTGAGGTATGTCCATAATGATTTCCACAGTGGTTGCATGAGTCTGAACTCCCACCAACAATGGAGAAGGGTTATTTTCTCCTCACACCCCCGCCAGCATTTGTTATTGGTTAATTTCTTGATAGCAGCCATTCTTTCTGGGGTGAGGTGCAATCTCAGTGTTGTTTTCATCTGCATTTCTCCAATGACCAGTGATGTTAAACATTTTTTCATATATTTATTTGCTGCTTTTACTTCTTTGTCTGAGAAATGTCTGTTCATTTCTGATGCCCATTTTTGAATTGGGTCTTTGAATTTGGTGTGTGTGGGGGGGTCTGTTCTTTATATATTCTAGATAGTAGTCCTTTGTCAGATACAGGTGCTACAAATTTTTTCCCACTTTGTAGGTTTTCTTTTAACACTGTTGGTGGTTTCTCTTACAGTGCAGAAGCTTTTTAACAAGATGAGATCCCAGTTGTTGATTCTTTCTGCAAGTTCCTGTGCTACTGAGGTTTTGTTCATAAAGTCTTTTCCTATGCCAATGTCTTCAAAAGTTCTACCTAACTTATCTTCCAGCAAGTTTAGTCTTTCTGTTTTAATATTTAGATCGTTAATCCACTTTCATCTTAGTTTAGTGCATGGTGATAGATATGGGTCTAGTTTTAATCTTTGGCAGGTTGAAATCCAGTTTTTCCAATACCGTTTATTAAATAGGTTATCTTTCCTCCAGTGAGGGTGGTTGGCTCCTTTGTCAGAGATGAAATGGCTGAATATGTGTAGAGTTATTTCTGCATCTTCTAATCTATTCCACTGATCCTCAGGTCTGTTTCTTTGCCATTACCAAGCTGTCACAGTAGCTTCGTAGTATAGTTTCAAGTTGGGGATTGTGATACCTCGAGCCATGTCTCTGTTGTCCAGAATTGCTTTTGCTATTCTAGGTCTCTTCTGGTTCCAAATGAATTTTTGGATTGTTTTCTCTAGTTCTGTGAAGTATATTGTTGGAATTTCAATTGGGATTGCATTAAATCAATAGAATAGTTTTGGAAGTGTGCCCATTTTCACTGTATTGGTTCTTCCTACCCAGGAGAAAGGGATGTCTTTCCATTTTCTTGTATCCTCTTCGATATCTTTTTTCAGAGTGCTGTAGTTTTCAGTACAGATGCCTTTTGCATCCTTTGTTAGATTGATTCCTAGATATTTCATTTTTGGGATGCTATTATAAAAGGAATTGTTTCCCTAATTTCTCTCTCAGTGAGTCTGTTATTTCTGTATAAGAAGGTTATTGTTTTTTGAGTATTGACCTTGTATCCAGCTACTCTATTGAATCTGTCAATTAAGTCTAGAAGTCTTTTGGGGGTGCTTGGTGGGTCTTCTGTGTAAAGTATCATATCATCAGCAAATAATGACAGTTTCACTTCTTCCTTTCCTATCTTTATTCCTTTCATTTCTTACTCTTTTCTAATTGCTGTGGCTAATGTTTCCACAATATTGAACAGGAGTGGTGATAGTGGGCATCCTTGTCTCATTCCTGATTTCAGTGTGAAAGTTTTCAGTTTTTGACCATTTAGTGTGATGTTGGCTATTGGTTTTTCATAGAGAGCCTTAATCAGGTTGAGATAAAGACCTTCTACTTCAATTTTCTGTAGGATTTTTATCATGAATGGGTGTTGGATTTTTTCAAATGCCTTTTCTACATCTATTGAGATCATCATATGATTTTTGTCCTTGGCTGTGGTAATATAGTGTATTTCATTTATTGATTTATGAATGTTGAACCATCCTTGCATCCCTGGGATAAATCCGACTTGGTCAGGGTGTATGATCTTCTTGATGACCCTCTGTATTCTGTTTGGCAGAATCTTGTTGAGGATTTTTGCATTTATGTTCATTAAGGAGATTGGCCTGTATTTCTCTTTTTGGGTTGAGTCTTTCCCTGGTTTGGGGATCAAAGTAAAACTTGCTTCCAGGAATGAATTTGGAAGTTTTGCTCCCCTTTCAATTTCCTTGGTGAGATTAAAGAGTAATGGCAATAGTTCTTCTTTAAATATCTTGTAGAATTCAGCAGTGAAGTCATCAAGACCTGGGATTTTCTTTGCTGGTAAATTTTGTATTACATTTTCAATTCACTCATTGTAATTGAGATATTTAGAATTTCTATATCTTGTTCATTTAACTTTGGCAATTCATATGTATCTAGGAATCTGTCCATTTCTTCTGTGTTTTCCATTTTATTAGAGTGCAGTTTCTTGAAGTAGGTATTGATGATCCTCTGGATTTCTGCTGGGTCTTTTTTGACTTCACCTTTTTCATTATTAATTTCATGGATTTGAGCCCTTTATCTCCTATTTTTTATAATGTTGGCTAAAGGTTTAACAATTTTATTTATTCTTTCAAAAAAACAACTCTTTGATTCATTGATTTTTTTGTATCGATCTCTTAGTTTCCATTGCATTGATTTCTGCTCTGAACTTTATAATTTCCTCTCTTTTATGAACTTTGGGTTTGTTATGCTCTTCTTTTTCTAGGAGCTTGAGGTTCTGCATTAGGTTATTTAACTGAGTTCTCTTTGTTTTCCTAATATGGGCATTCACTGCTATGAAATTCTCATGCAGAACTGCTTTCATTGTTTCCCACAGATTCCTGTATGTTGTACTGGCATTATCGTTTACTTGTAGAAACTGTCTAATTTCTTCTGTGATCCACTGGTCTTTCAGGAGGGTGTTATTCAATTTCCACATGATTGTGGGGGTTTTGCAGTTTCTTATGTTATTGATCTCCAATTTTATTGCACTATGTCTGATAACATACAGGGGGTAACTTCAATTCTTTACATTTACTTAAACATGTCCTGTGAGCTGGCATGTGGTCTATCTTGGAGAATGATCAATATGCAGCTGAAAAGAATGTGTATTCTGATTTTGTGGGGTGGAACACTCTGTAAATATCTACTAAGTCCACTTGTTCAATAGCTTGATTCAGTTCTAGAATTTCATTGTTAATTTTTTGTCCAGATGATCTGACTATTTGTGATAGTCGGGTATTGAGGTCCCCCACTACAATTGTGTTAGTGCTTATTTGGTTTTTCATGTCCATTAATATTTGTTTTGTATAGTTGGGGGCATTCATACTTGGTGCATATATATTTAGGATTGTCATCTCTTCCTCTAAGATTGTTTCCTTTCCAAGGATGTAGTTACCATGTTTGTCTCTCTTAATTTGTTTTGGTTTGAAATCTACTTTGCCTGAAAATAAGATTGCTACCCCTGCTTTTTGCTGGGTTCCTGTCATGTGGAGAACTGTTTTCCATCCTTTAACTTTCAATCTATCAATTTCTTTTCCAATTAGTTGTGTTTCTTGTGTACAGTATATTGTTTGATTTTGCTTTTTAGTTCATTCTGCCAGTCTATTTCTTTTGATTGGTGAATTGAGGCCATTAATATTGATGGTTATAAGTGATGGATATTGACTCATCTTTGTCATGGTGTTTTACTTTTGTTGGCTCTTTTATTTCTTATTTTTCCTCCTTTCCCTTTAGTGTCTTACCTTGCCTGGTGGCTTCCCTCTGTTGGGCCTCATGGAGTTGTGACCTTCATCATTTTTTTCTAGGATATTGTTTAGAATTGTTTGGAGTGCTGGTTTGGTGTTCATGAAATTTCTCAGGTGTTCTTTGTTGTGGAAGTATCTAATTTCCCCATCAATTTTGAAAGATAATTTTGCAGGACACAGCAGTCTAGGTTGGAAGTTATTTTCCTTTAGGGCTTGAAATACTTCACTCCGGGCTCTCCTTGATTTGAGGGTTTGTGTTAAGGAGTCTGCTGTGATTCTGATGGGCTTTCCTTTGTAGATGATTTTTTTCTTTTCTCTAACTGCTTGTAACATTTTGTTCTTCTGTTGGGTTTCTAGGATCTTGACTATTATATGTCCAGGTGTAGATTTTTTTATTATGGCTAGTTGGAGTTATATATGTCTCACATATCTGTATGTCCAATTCTCTACCTCTGTCTGGGAAGTTTTCTACTGTTACTTCTGTGAACAGTTTTTTATGTCAATTGTACTTTCTCCTCTTTTTTCATGGACTCCTATCAGTCTTATGTTATTCTTCTTTGCATCATCTAGCAGCTGCTGGATTGATTTTTCATGGTCCCTTACTATTTTTAAGAAATCTCTGTTTTCATGGTCACTAATAGCAATCCTGTCTTCTATATCTGATATTCTATCTTCAGATTCCCTTAATCTGCTGTGCATACTTTAAATGGAGTTTTTAATCTCCTGGATATCTGTTTGAATCTGTTTCATGGATTCCATTTCTTTCTTATGTTGGGCAATCATGGTTTCCATTTCTTGGTTATGCTGGGCATTCATGGCTTCAAGCATGTTTCTGAACTCATCTATTTTTTATCTGTTTCTGTTCTAGAGCCTCTAATCATGTCTTTCACTCTGCTCATCATCTCTGTAGTTATCTGGGAGATTATTTCTGCTTTGAATTTTTCTAGAGCCTCGTTCATCTGTTTTGTTACTTCCTGTGCTATCAGTTCAGGGTGTCCAGGTGGTTGATTATGGGACTTTTCCACCTCATTTCCCCCAGGATTTACCCTTGGTGGGGTGGAAGTCTGAGTTTGTGCCTTGCTTAAATGTCTTCTCATTTTTGTTTTTGGTACTGTCCTTGGATTAATTCCTGGGTTGATAGTTTGAAATTGCTTATTGTAAGTTTCTTTGTTGCTTTTATTTACAACCCTTATGGAATGATTGCTTCTCAAAGGTGTCTTTCAGATATAGCTGGTCTTTAGGTTTTGAGTCTCTAATGGCTCTGAGGCTACCTCATTTTCATTATACCAGGAAGAACCACTGATTAGATCAATCACAACACCTTAGCCCAAGTGATACAATCAGCAACACAATAGCATCAAGTACCTCTTTGAAAATGACAATTTGTGGTAGTTATTAATCTATCACCTTTAACTGTGTGAATTAAATCAAAATTGAGGAACAACCCAACATACTTTTATAGTGAATAAACTCTTCAATATAGAAACTTTACAAGATGAGGAGTTAGAAGGAATTGGGGAGGAAGGAATAGGTAGGTAGAAGGATAGGGGAAGGTTAGCTGTTAGACCAGAGGACACAGGTGAGAGAAAGAAAAATAAAGAAGAAATATAAATTAGGGCCAGAACAGGAACACAAAGGGAGATGAAGAACAATGTAGGACAGCAAGAGAGCAAGAGAGAGGTGGGGGGGGGGGGGAGAAAAATAAAAATTTGAGAAGAGTAGAAAAAATAAAAATAAAAATGATTTAAAAAATACTACTAATAATTTTGAAAATAACAAAAGATAAAAATGATGAAGGGTATGTCTCTGCTGTCACAATAGACAACATGGGCAGCAGTGTGCAGATGTAAGTCAATGAGTCTCAGCAAGCCAGTCTCAGACCCAGGAAATTCAGGCAGATTTCTGGATGCGAGTCCCAAGTTGAGCTCCCTGTCCTCCTGCAGGGTTGAGCTCTGCAAGGCTCTACTGCAGGTTCCAGCTGCCCTTCCCCTGAAGACAGTGCAGATTCTGATGGGAGGTGATGATCCCTCCGACTTACCAAGTACAGTAGTCTGGTGTGCCTTTATTGCAGAGATTCCCTTCACTTTTCCAGTGGGCTTCAGTTTTCATCAAGTAGCCCGAGAGAGGGCCTCTATCTGTTGTTCACTTCTGCAGCTCAGGACAATGGCCTTTATGCCCCCCAGTGCCTCGTCTCACTGGTTGCAGGGACCTCTCAGCCCGAGCACCTGATCCACTTGCCAGTGGGCATGCCGAGGGGTCCTCACTGTCTCACTGGTTGCCTCTCAGCAATTGTTAAGTACACAATTTCTGCCTTTGAGCAGAACTTCCAAGAAATGTGGAAGAAACTTGTACTAGGTGTCAGCCTTACCTTACAGAAAAAAGACTTCATTTGACTAATCCCTTCATTGATTTCATAAAATCTAAACTCGTGCCACTAACATTTGATATTTCATTTTGCAGTTGAATTCTACTGTATCTATATTAAGTTTTCAGGATGTTTACATTAGCTGGCATTCAACAAGGCTCTGCCACAGGGGTATGTTTAGAATGGATAAGGATGACCACTAACACTGTATCCAGGAAGATATTAGGAAAGGAAATCATCTCCTCAGAGCTCAGCTCAGCAGAGGAATGTTTTCATGTGATGACCACTTTTGCTTCCTCCAAAGCTGTCATGATGGGGCTTGACTTGTAAATATTGGATTCCACAGAACTACCAGGCTCTGGTTTGTTGCCTTGTATCTCTGCTCCCTACCACTGACATCTGGCATGAAAGCATAGGATAAACATCTAAAATCCACTTCAAGGTAAATATTAAAGAAAGAACAATTTCTCTATACTCTTATACTTAAAATTAACATGTGAATTGAAAATAAATTGTCACTTCTTCAATGGTATGAATTACAATTAAAGTTTCCTGGGTGATTACTATAGCCCATCAATGTTCTACTCACCTTAATTCAGTTTTCTTTAATTCCCACATAACCCTATAAGATGGGCCCACTATCTCCACTTAACAGACAACAAAAATGAAGCCCTGAGTGGCTGGAATTCTTTCTTAAGGTCACAAAGCTAGTGAGGATGAGATTTAGGAACTGACTCAGGATGAGAAAGTGACATTATTGAGGTTCATATGCAATGTGTTTACAAAACATTAAATCCTTTTGGGGATGATCTAGTAATTAGGCTACTTAAATAAGGATAGCTTGCTTCCAGTGTTTAAAAATGAAAATCCCGATGTGAGCCATCTTAACCTCAGTGAGCCCAGGATAAGTACTTTAAATACACACAGAGATTAGTGCATACGAGAATGACAGATTTTCATGAGAAAGCATTCAAAGCCATGAGGCCTCCAGCACAGAAGACTGTCATCAATAAACCTGCTCCCAACACATTCTTTATACAACAAATAGGCAGCCAGCTTACATTTCAAATTCAGATTAGCTTGATTCTGGATAGAAGCTACTAAAGAAAGGAAGAATTCTAGTTAATCTTTTGAGACTAAAGGTTTATCAGAGATTCCTTGGAAGCATGTGTTGTCTAGAAAGTTATAACTAATGACTTAGTCTGAGCTGTCTCATTTATTCAGATAGCACTGCATGTGACACTGATTTCCTTAGCCATTTGATGGACTATCAACTGCTATCAGTCTACATGAGCATTAATCATTTAAGTAGTGGAAAAATAAGCCAAAATCAGCCGCAGTAGGGTATAGGTATTTTTTTGCAAATCATAACTCCAAAAGCTTATAAAAACTGATATAAGCATATGATAGTAATTAATTCAATATCTGAGTTTAAATAGATATTTTGAGCATCAGTAACAATTCCTTAACTATGTCCTCTATAAAATTACTGTAAGCAAATCCTTGCCCTTAAAATCCTCTGATAAATTGTTTTATATAAATGGCATAGATATAGGCTAAGAATCTCTAATACAATAAATTATTGTTTAAATATTCTACAAATATATAAGCTTTAAATTTTAAACAATCCTCTCATGCTTATCAGCTCTGTTCAGTCATCAGTATAAATTTAACCTTAAAACAAACAAACAAAAGAAAGTAAACCAAACCTAATAGGCCTATAAACTTCCCATTGCTGTTTTTGAGAATCTTTTTCTAAGAAGATGAGTATACAGTGATCATTTGTAGAGGCAATAGCCTAAAATGATGAACCAGTTCCAATAGAGGAAATGGCATTGGTGCTCTACAAATATCTTCAACAGTCTTTAAGTTTGTGGATATGTACCAGCTTGATAAAAAATAAAAATTAAAAGCAAAAGGTTTTCACTCTTATATAAAATATCTTCTTTCTTATTTATATTTTAAACTCAGTTGATTTTAAAAGATTGTATTTTCTTTTTGACCTGAAAGATTGCATCTTAAAAATTTTTTTCTGTGGTCTTGAGTTTATTTTCTTCACTGAAGACAATGTGATTAGAGTAAAAATCCAGTTAGCCATTCCTGTTTGGTTTAGAACAAGAATGTCCCACAAAGACCTCATGTGCTCAAAGGTGGGGCTTTTGGAAGGTGACTGAACAATGGGTGTGATTTAGCTGACTTGCCTTTAAAAGGTGGGGCCTAGTTAGAGACAACTATCACTGTGAGCTTAACATGATTCTCCCTTCACTCTCTCCTCCCTGGCCACCATGAGGTGAGCAGTTTTCTGCCACTGTGCCTCTCTTCCATGCCATTTCTGCCTTGGAGCCAGCCAACCATAGACTATAACCATGAGCCAAAATAAACTTTTCATCCTTTAAGTTTTAGGTGTCTGGTATTTTGTCCCACTGATAAGGAAAGTGACTAAGATACTATTGCAGAGAAGAAATTCTCTATGAATTGCTTTCATCCCTACCTACTGTGTCCTTTGCAAACCCTATATATCTACCCATTGCCCTATTACAGCAACTTTAATTTTTTTTTTTTTTTTAGTTATTTCTTTCTATGTCTAAAACTTTTTAGTAGACTATGAATTGCTTCAAGACATAGGGTATATCTTACTCATCCTGTCAGTCCAGTGCCTGGCCTATTGCCCAGAGTAAAAACCACAGGGTAATCATCATAAGTTCATTAACTTGAGGAGAAAAACAGAGCAATGAAGAGAGGAAGATAGAGCAAAAGAGAAGAGGAGAGAAGATAGAAGAGTAAAAGAGAAGGAAAGTAAAAGGAATATAATGGGGGAAAGGAGGCTACTTATAAGTGACAATCTAGACATCTGATTTGCCTCACAGAAAAAAAATGGTGTCTGGCATATTCCAAAATTTAATAGTTCTATGTAGAAAGAGAATCTAGTAGAAGAGAATAAGAAAGGACAGACAGTGAATTAGAAGGAAACATGAAATTGTGGATTCACAGAAGAACAGGAAGTTAGAAAGTGCTTAATGAAGCAGATCAATGTCAGTGCTGCTGAGAGAACAAGTTGGATGAGGACAGAGAGTTATCCACAGGGTTGGCATGCCAAGATAGATGGTGTCCTTGACAAGAGCCATTTTCTGGGAGGAGTGGATGGAAAAGCTTCATTGGGTGGATTTGTGCAACAATGCAAGCTGAAAGAGAAGACTCATGTCTTTACAGGAGTTGGTGGTAAGAGACGATAGCCAGGAGACAGTAGCCAACATGTAGAGTTAGTGAAAATGTTAATATGACATTACTAAGGCATAGCAGACAGGAAAGATGCAGCAGGAACAGAAACTGGTGCTAGAGTAAGAAGGGGTATCATAGCAAGAACAAATCCCTTGGGAAGATGATAAAAGTTGTGGGGAACAATCTGGTGTTAGCAGCAAGAACAGCCATTTCCCCTGTAAGGAGAAGGAGGCACGTTGTGTGAGAGCAGAGGGAGATGGATTGGTAAGATTGACGCTTGGATGATAAAGTACTTCTCACTTGATTGCTTCTATTTTTCTATGAAATGTGTGGTCAGTAAAGGGGGAGAATTTTCTTTTAAAAAGAATAAAATTGAGTTATCCAGATGGAGGGAGTCCCAGGTAGTATTTTTTAGAATAAAATATATGTTTGTCAAGGGAAATAAATGTAACTATAATGCCAAACTGTTGAACCTGCCTCTGGGAAATATTAAAAGATGTTCTAAATTTGTAAAGGTGAAAATATTTAATTTCATTTTAGGGCAAAAGTATTATCCAAGCAACCATTGCAATATTTTGAGCTCAAGACAATAGCTCCAAGCATACAAGTTTAAGGTGCTTCACAGAGAAGTCAACGATGGTCAATTTCAACATGTCGAAACAGGACAAATTCTGTATAGTAGTCATTTATATACCTTGCTTTCTTTAATTTTCATAATAACTTGATGAACTAATTAGATGTCTTTTAAAATGAGAAAACAATGTACTAAAAGATAACTCCGCCAACATTAACACAGCTACCAAACAGCTGGAAGTAAAAATATGTGAGACCTAAATTCATTTCTCTCCATGATTCTATCTCAGAATGGCTTCATGAAACTCCATAATTATAAAAAATATTTCAGCTAACATTACAAATTTTAAAAGATATATCCATTTAAGGCTCCATGCTAACTTATTCATATACATAACTCAATTTATAATAATATGTGCTAAATTCATCTCCTCCTTTGAAAATATATATTAATAAACACTGCTTAGGCACGTGAGAGATATGGTGAGGAAAACAGAACTAGAAATGTGAAGCAGGTTACAATTAGCTTTAGAGCAATAGACATCATTTAAGAATGCTCAAAAAGGAGGCCAGGAATTTAGCTCAGTGGTTCCGCTGCCTGCCTCGCAAGCACAAGGTCCCGAGTTCCATCCCTGGTACCAAAAAAAAAAAAAAAGAATGCTCAAAAAGATGTCTGCTTTGGAGCATCACTTTGTACATAGGACAAGAGTATATATGCAAGACCACTGGTATAATATCTGGCACAGAGTAAGTGTTCAGTAAATGTTTGTTTTCATTCTTTCTGATATGTCAAAAGCCACAGAATTGGTGTCCTATATAAGTCCTTAAAAATAATCTATGATCTAAGATATTGAGAAAATTAGTAATATATTTTGGAAGTTCTATGAATAAAATCACTGACCCATTAATGAAACACAGATCTGTATAAAATATTGATTCACCTTGATCTTATTGTCTATAAGTTTTCATAACATTATGAAAAAAAAGAAAGAATGAACTTTAGTGAAAATAATTTTTTAAATGTTCTATAATACATTACAATACATTTCAAGGCTGTGTTAGTCACACACTTCTAAATGAGTAACCTGTCTTCTTTATTATGCTCTGTGAGTATCATCCAATCTCTAGGCATTTCTAAATATTATGGGGCTAAGTACAAGTATGTGAAGAGGTAATGGGAAAATCTATTTTTTCCTATTTGTTCCAACTTATGCATCCATAAAAGCTGGGCATATAATATTCTGAGCCAATAAGAACAAATCTCAAAACTGAAAATCAGAATGCCTAATTACAATGACCAGAGCCATTAGGTGCTGTCAAAGAAGCTTCTGGGATAGTCTTCCCTAACATTGAAACAGAAACAAGACCTAGATTGCTTAAAGTGGTGGAGAGAGTTACCAAGTTTTCTTCCCAATCGAAAGTCTATGGTTTTTACTATGTAAAATACTGTGGTTGAGTTTTAGAGATGAGTGAAATTACAAAATTATACCTTCTTATGAACTATAAAGATATTATCAAATTCATTCAGTATTCCATGAACAAATACTCTATCTCTCAGGATATTCCAGCAACTCTAAGGGAGAAGATTGCACCTTCCTTGTAGAAAAACATTAGTGCACAGTAGCTTATATTTGACTTATTGGCTTAAAAAGACCCACAGAGTGTCATATAAATGTCCAGCTTTAAGAAATTATGTGACAAAAATAACAAAAAAGAAGAAAACAAGAAAAAGAGACAAAAGAAAGGCTCAAAAAGTACGTAAAAAGACCAAAAAAAACCCAAAAAACCTTAAGTAGTAAGTCTGACAAAAAGCATTAGAAAGGGAAGAACCTGGATTGATCATCATCATTATTAGTTCAGAGAATGCAGAGCACTCAGTCACCCCTAATCTACTACAGTATATGGAGAATGAATAAGAAAAAGAAGTAAAATGCTTATAAACAGTAGAAAGAAAATGACTACACAGGATTTATAATCTAAATGGCATCCAATTTCTCACTAGCATTACTGGATACTAGAAAACGATGAAGCAAAGTCTTCAAAAAGCCAAAAAAATGTAAGTAAAGTAAGATGTTACAGAATATCTTGATGAAAAAATTATACAGTACATAAGGATTTTTAAAAATCTAATGAGTAGAAAAACATGCTGTGATTCTGGATATCAATATTTTAAATTATTAAAAAATGATTAATGCTGAATTTTTAAAAAAACATTACAATAAAAGACATACTGCCATTAATCACCTTCATTTCAAACACACTTATGCCATCATTCTTGCCATTCTCTGAAGCAGCTCTGAGAGTTCTCTTTCATTAGTGTCTTTAGTTGCAAGGTCGTGGCTGCCTTAATGTTCTCTGAATTTATTCCAAACACTTAACTTTTTGTGGTCATTTTGACTTTAGGGAAGAGCTAGAAGTCACATGATGCCAGATCCAGTGAGTAAAGTTGATGAGGATGCACTACAATGATTTTATGGCCCTGTCTTTCCTATGAATGGAACTCAACAGGAGCATTCACTATATTTTGATCATACCTCTTTAACAGGAAACAGACTATCCAGAATAGACCATACAAGCCAGCCATACTGTAGCCTTTCTTTCCTACTGAAAGAAGCAGCTGCATCTCCTTAGGAAGGGAAGACAGACACCTTTCTCTTTTCCCTCCCCACTGGGTTGCTCTCCACAAAATATTCAGGCAAATACCCACTGAAATTGTTTCCAAACTATGTGCTACTCCATGGGTAGAGCAGCATGACCAAGGATGGGGACATAACTTTTATTTTTAAAAAAATGTAAATCAATTAGTGACTGTATGAAAACAATCTCAAAGGTGAGAAACTGTGGCACAGAAATGAAGCATCTTGTTACCTGCCTCACGCTAATATTCCTTGGCAAGCATGGGTGCTCCAGGGTTTTACTTTCAAGCTGTCACTGAGTTGCTGAGGTGCCCTCCAAGAGGAGATGAGTACCTCAGTTCACCCCATGCATGTCATAATTCTTGACTTGTCACAGGAAAGAATTGCGAGGCTCATCAGTAAGAGCCTTAAGCAGATTTAATAAACAGAATTAAAGAAGTACACACTCAGGAGTATGGATGTTTGAGTGTACAATACACTATGGTTTGAGGGTGAGGATATACATATGTTCTTGGAAGTATCCATTAGGATGAGTGATCTAAGGTGTTTTGTTCAAAGGGTTCAAAACATTCTTTGAACCCTTTGAATCTGTTTCTTCATCTCAAGGTCAGGTTGTTGCCCTTTACCTTATAACTAGGTTAATTTATGGACTTATAGTATCTGTAAGGATTTGGGTGTGGTGGGCCGGCAGGGGGAGGGGGACAAAAAGACCATAGAAAAGAAACAAAACTAGGGTGTAAAGACATGGAATACAGATATGGATAACTTTGGGTAATTTTGTGTCCTAAAGTTGTAGTTTTCTTTAAATTACCATTTTAAAGTTAAGATTGTCCTTGTCTCCTTTCTACCTTTCTTTTATCCTACTACAAACATTAATCTAACATAAGTGAAAAACAAATCAAATATAAGGAACTTTAGCTATTAATTGCAAATATAAGTGTGATGAATGTAGAAAAAAATATAAGCAAAATACACTAGCTGGGGGTTCAATCTGAGCAATGGTTCTGGGTCTATCTGTAACTGCTGATAGGCAGTAGGAGGTAGTAGAGTCACCCCACCTGCCTACCCCACTTCTCTCATTTTCAACTCCAACTGTATACTGCACTGTCTTAGGCACCAGATGTTTTTAGAGCTTCTCATGTGATTCTAATAAGCAACTCCTTCATGTTCAAATTTAAATGCATTAATGCATTTCAGGGATGCTCAATGACAGTGGTAGAAAGTTAGCCACTTGAAAAATATGCAAGAATGCATATGGAAGAACAATGAACTGTACAAATACTGTAAGCAGTGTAAGTGAACCAAAAAATGGGATGGGAATGAAAATGAACAAAGGCATAATAACCTGTTTAAAAGAGAAGACAATAATACACACACAATAATAAAATAAAGTCACACACCCACCAAGGGTAGGCGATTCTTAGAAAACGGGCATAAGTAAAAGAGGCAGTAGGTGCACTGAGTGCCTGTTATGTTTGTAACTTCCTGTGGATGAAAATGTCACCAGGTAGCTATTATCACCATTTTACAATGAGGAAACTGCCTCAGAGATGTTACATAACTTTCTCAAGGTTAACCAGGGCCCACGCTTGTAATAAAAGTTCACATCTGTTCAAAATGCTTACTCTATTTTGTCCAGATTATTAATGGAATTACTAAGAACAGACTTGAAATTCATCAATTTGACAACTGCTTCTTCCCACAAGATAGCTAGACACTCACCCTCATCTCACACTTGTGCTTAGCTCATTGTCTCAGTGTCTGGACAAGGCCAGGAAAAATTATACTAATTTGATGAATGAGATTATA
Organism: Heterocephalus glaber; assembly: GCF_053883595.1. Taxonomy (NCBI): domain Eukaryota; kingdom Metazoa; phylum Chordata; class Mammalia; order Rodentia; family Bathyergidae; genus Heterocephalus; species Heterocephalus glaber. The sequence goes on along the minus strand of NW_028258406.1, from coordinate 17,058,436 downwards.
CAATTTCATGTTCAATTCAGCTGCACCTACTCAAAGAATCACTATTTTAAAGAGATTTTATAATTCTTCTACAGAGGTAAAATAGATCAGATTTTCTTTGTGCATGATAAAGATGCTATATTTATAACTTAGTTTTCCCTGATTACCTCATGGATGTTGAATTTCTTGTCATAATATGCAAATTTGACTTACTCACCACACTTAAACACCCTAAGTGATATGTCCTCAGAACTGCCTTGTCGTCCTTACTTTCTGTTTCCTATCATTTTGAACTTGCACAGCCAGGCTAGTTAAGAAATGATTTTGTCAATTTGAACATGAAGATTGTGCTTCCATCCTTCAGTACCCTGGAATTTATGTCATTTTGATCTAATCATTTAGTACCAGAGGCTTCCAAGTGATTCCTTTTGTACTCTCTACCAATACATGTTTTATAAGGTCTTCAGCTTTCCTGACTTATAGTCACACTTTTAAAATTAATTTGATCCCTAAACCCCATTCATCATCATGCATCTCATTTGTAAGTGTCTCTTCTCAGCAGCTCTTTTCCCTGGAAATTTTATAGATTTCATTCTTAGTTTGCTCTCTTTCCCTTTGATGAGTCACAATTTATTCTGGTCTTCTCTTCTCCTTATCTTCTCTCCACAAACCATAAACCTACAATCTGTATCTTTTTGTTCTGTGCCTGTATGGTATTGGTTCATTTCTTGGCTTGTCAACACCAAAGATGGTACTCCGGGTCCCTCTCATTCTTCTCCAAAGAAGGGGAAGCAATTTAACTTCTTCAGCTCTGATTTATAGATGCTTTCACCTGCTTGGGGCTTTTGATATTCTCTTGTTCATTTGAGTCACTAAAAAACTGAACATTCCCAAATTTACTTCCTAGCCATCTAATTCCTTTGTCAGGAAGTGCTTTTCTATAGCGCTTTTCAATACCTGACAGACACTCTATTAAAAGTGGAACACAGAGGAGAACCAGGGGTGAGGCACAGACCTCCTCCCCAAGCACTGTCTTTTTTGATTAGTTGGCAGCCAGCAAAAGCTGAGAGTTGCTGGCTTTCAAAGTCCCTTTGAGAGAGCAAAGAAGGACTGGACAAAGAGATAATTCCGCTTCCAGAAAAGACTCCAGGCATCAAGCCAGAAAAATAAGTGCTATCATTTTTAATAATTTAACCCAAAGTGGAAGAGGAAAAGGAATAATGGAGGTGGACAAATTACTAGAAACTGGCTCCAACCCAGTTCATCCCAGAATTCAGCCTTAGACTGGCCCAGGAAGAGGCAAGAAAGTCTGAATAACAAGCAAATTTCAGCAACACTTGGAGCTGCAGGCTTCATTTAACCCTCAACACCACACATTCTGATTATACACATAAAATCATCAAAACATATAAAACCTCAGAAATCACATTCCCTGGGTTTAAAATAGTAGGAGGTAAAAGTCCCAGGGAACATCAACCTGTAGGAGTACAATTAAACACAACACAACAAAACAATGAAATAAAAATAAGAAAAAGTAATGAGAGGCACCAGAGTTCAAAAACAGACACCACAACAGGACTGAATTCTGTTTATGGAGGATCAATAGAAAATGAGGTGGGGTGGGGGCAGTGTCTGAATGCAAACTACTCCATGAATGTCAAAAATAACATTATTCTTGCTCCTGCTGGAGATGAAAAATGAGGCTATGTGAAGAGGGCACACACAGTGTCCAAAAATACTGTATCTGTGCATATAATCTCTCAAACTAATTTGCACCACTCACTTTAGGAAGTAAAATACTTCTCACATTATCTAATGCATGACATACTATGGTGGAGACTGTTGACTAAGCCTAGGCTCACCTATTGCTACCACAGCTTCTCCTGTTAACTTCCTTTAGAAATTGTTATAGATCAATCACTGAGAAAATTAAACTCACTGCAACTTTGCTCTCAGGAGAATGATGCTGCCATTTTGATAGCTATTATGGAAAACATAAATTAGTGGAAGTACATGACAATTATTTTTGTTTTCAGAAAATGTTGACTTTTAATTGTGTTAGATGGAGCTAAAAATAGCATGTTCTGTGAACAGAGAATAATATATTGGCACACAGGAATGTTTCTCTCAACCATTATATTGGAATGATCACTTTAGAAGCCACCTTAGAACATTCATAGCATCTCATTGGGAAGAAAATGTAAAATCTAAGATCACCGGTGATCCAAAATGAAATTTTCATTGGATACTACTTCTGAAGACAGAAGTACATATTGTTTTTCAAGGTCTCATAAATCTTATATGTGTATGTCAAATTGTTTTAAAGGTTAGATGACCTCCCAGAGCTAAAAGTTCCCATTCCCAGCCAATGTGAAAATGAAGGTTCTGTCTCTGTCTCTATAGATACAGCCCCCCTCAAACCTCTATCATGGGATGAGTCTTCTGACAACCACAATCTGCAGTGGTGGCAGTCTTGTGAATATTACATCATAAAAGGAGGATTTCTGCTTTTGCTATAAATGCTAATTTTTTAACTAGACCAAAGTCTTCCCCATTTCCCCAGGTTCTCTCTTAGTTATGTCATAAATAAAACATCAAAAAATTCTTTAACTCAGTATTTGTTATTGTTATGTTAACTAACAACCACAAAGGATGACTCATTAATTGTCCAAGTCGGCCACTGGCCAAAGGCACCTTCTATTATATTTGTATTTATATTTCTGTATGATCATATAATTATATATAAATCAATCATATATACATATATATGATCCTATATAATCCTCTGATGGTTCCATAATTATATTACCAAGCTAAAAATATGTCTAAGGCAGGAGATGTGATTATCAGGGGACATATAAAGAGTGCTTAATAAATATCTGCTGATACTTTGACTTTTTATTTCCTAAAGGGTTCATAAAACTCTTAGTCTTTTAAATTGAACCTGTAGCTGGAGTTTCACATGTAACTGCAATAAATAATACAGAGAAATTCCAAGTACCTTTTACCCAGCTTCCATCAATGGTAACACATTGCAAAAACTATAGTAAAATATCATAGGATATTGAAATTAACACAGTCCATTAGTCTTATACAGATTTTTCCAGTTTTCTTTGTACTCAGTTGGATGTATATGTATGTGTATTAATTTCTATTCAGTTTTATGTTGACTCATGTATCCATCACCAGTCAAGTTGCAGACAGTTTCATCACCAGAGGAATCTTTTGTGTTGTTCTTTTATACCCATACCACCTAACCCCTACCCCTTCCACCACTCATCTGTTCTTTTCTATAATTTTATTAGTTCAAGAATGTTATATAAATGGAATATTTTATGTAACCTTTTGGGACTGGCTCTTTGACTCACTCAGCATAATTACCTTAAGACTAATGCAAGTTGTATATATCAATAGTTTCTTACATTTTCTTACTAAGTAGAATTTCTCATGGGCAAATGCTCAAAAATGCAATTGCTAGGTTCTATGGTAATTAAATGTTTAGTTTTACAAGAAATTGTCAAAACGTTTTCCAGCATGACTATTACTTTATATTCCTATCAATAGTATATGAGTGATCTAGTTTTTCCACATCCTTGCCAGAACTTGACACTGGCACTATTTTTTCTGATGTTCATGTAGTGATATTTCATTGTTGTTTTAACTTGTGACCCTAGTGATCAGTGAAGTTGAACATCTTTTCATGTGATCATTTGCCATGTATATATTGTCTTCAGTGAAACGTTCGCTCATGTTTTTGTTCATTTTTAAAATTGGACTCTACTTTTTATATCTGGATAGACAGCTATTGATATAGGTAGATATAGATGTCTCTTGAGTTTTGAGAATTCTTTAGAGATATGATTCTATTTTAGGTAATCTTTGAGGTGTTAGGTCACTAGAGAAGCAACACTTAGTCCCAATTCCAAATAGCAGATCATATGGCTTTAAAAGAGCCAACAGATCATCTGAATAAATGTCCTCATCTCACAGGTAAGGAAGGCTGCTTATGTTCACTAAGCATGTGGGTCCCAGCAGAAGTGGCTGTTTGTCCAAGTGAAGTATGAAGAGGGGTTTAGATTCCCTACCAACAGAGAAAAAACCTACCTTTGCTGTACCTCAGGACTTCACCTAAAAGTTAAGATAATAATTCCTGATGCCCTCTACCTCCTAGGAGGTTAAAATCCAAAAGACTAATTAGGCCATAATTACATTGGTTCCTAATGCCATTTATTCCAAACTCATCATGCCCAACCCAAGTAACCAATGTCACGGGAATGGTGTCAGATGTGACCTACTTTTATTCCAGCTTGTAACATTCTGCCTATCACTAAAATAGGACGAAACAACTATTCATAAGTAAAGTAGCATCTGTTCTGCTGTTAAAATAATGTTCACTCCACCCATTAATACTGACTGTCCCTATTATGCAAGGAATATGCACATTAAATTATTGAGAAATAAGTGGAAATTGAGTAAAGAGTGAAAGGGGTCTGGAAGACAGTCCGATCTCCTTCCTGATTTAATGCTACTCTATCTGCAGGCAACAAAGGAAGAAAGTCCACAATCTGAAACAACATGAGAAGGCTTGGAAGCACGGAATTTGAACTTCAAGCCAGCAAGAATACTACTGGATGCACAGAATAAGAGGAACCATCTGTCTTTGTGTCTTCTTCCAATGGATTCCCCCACCTCTCACAGCTGGGCAGGTACAACCAGAACAAAATTGTTGCCTTCCAAATAACACTACTTGAACTGACAAGTTACAGGATTTGAACATTTGCTTCAGTTATCTTTCAATAGAAAGTTTTCAGATCCATTCTTTACTTGGTTACACATCACAAGACTTTACCTGAGAGTTTTGACCACTAATCAGAACTTTCTTTGCTACATCAGCTATCAATTACAGCATAACAAATCACCACAAATTTAGCAGTCGAAACAACACACACTTATCATCTCCCAGTTTCTATGAGTCTGACCTCAGGTATGGCTTAGCTGATCTTCCTCTCCCATAGTTCCATGAAGTTGTCAGTTGAAGTACGTTTTCTTAGGGTCGCCTTCCAAGATCCAGTGGTTGGAAAATCTCGGTTCCTATGGTAGTGCAATAGGACTGAGGCCCTCAGCTTTAGAAGCCAGTTGCATTCTCCTAACACATGATCCTCCCCTTAGGTGGTTCAATTCATAACTGTAAGATCAACAAGAGAAATACTCTCCAGTCTGTTAATACTAAGTCTTATATAATGTCACGCAATTGAGTGACCTTCCCTGACCTTTGCCATATTCTAGAGGTTAAAATACAAGTTGCAGATTCCTTCTACACTCAAGCGGAAGAAGTTATACAAAGACATGACTCACCAGTGGCCACTTTAGGATGTATCTGCCACACCTACTGATATTTAATTTGAAAGAAAAAAAGTGTTTTCCTTTTGAATAGTCTCCCAAAGGAATCAAGAGTTTGGAGTGCAAAGAACAATAAAGTTATTTTAAACATATAACTACTCACCTCTCTTCCAGGGTTCTAGGCTTTGAAAAAAGTTATTGGTGCTAGGGTCGGGGATTTAGCTCAGTGGTTTCGCCACCTGCTGAGCAAGCTCAAGGACCCGAGGTCGATCCCTGGTACCAAAAAAAAAAAAGAAGTTATTGGTGGGACAGAATCAAGGAACCAATGTAAATACTTGGAAATTTGCTAATCACAAATGAGATGCCTCATCTGGGTCAGCATCAAGCATTTAAAATAATGACAAAATTTTCACTCATCGTTTGCCTCAGGAAAATGATATGATTCATTTCAGTCAGTGCCCATGTTGTAGGAAAACAAAATGGCTTTGCACAGCATGAAAGAATTATGTTTTCCAGGTGCTCTGATTAACTGTCAGAGATATTTCTGGTTTATCCTCTAAACACATTTCCTCTAGCCCCAGTCCTTCTACAATGCCTTCTTTCTCTTCATCAATTTCCAAAATAAATACAAATCTCTTCTTCCTCAAAGCTCTCTAAATCTGATTCTGATCATAGAGAGTAATGATGTACTGCACGAAAATTCTTATTGCATGGAGGACAGAAAGAAGCTAGATCATGCCTCAATAAGCAAGATCATGCCTCAGTAGCCCATGGACCTCAACTCCATCTTTAAAGAAACTGACAAAATCATCTGGGAATAACTCTTCCCAAGAAATTTCTCTTTATTCCTCCATCTGGTTAAAAAACATTTAGATTTCCTTTACAAAAGTTCCAATGCTGTCCTTTTCAGTCACCCATTCTCATATTTTCCACCATCTGTGTATATGTCTTTCAAGTAGAATAACAAGACTAAGTGCTCGCAAGGACCTTATTGTCCATCACTTATATCATGAGGCTTTGCTTCCTTTTTCTCCCTCCTCTTTTCCCTCCTCCTTTTACATTTTAGCTAACAGTCCTAATGCCTTTCAAAGTTTAATTTACCCATACAATTTTCAGCTATGGCCTCAATTCCTGACCTACAACTTTACACTGTTTCATAGACTGTGCACAGGAAAGGTAAGGAGCAAAGTGTACTCATTCTGCAAGTAAATTAGTCCACAACAGAACCACAAATCTATATCCAGAATGAATTAACATTCAACTTCATAGAATTGGTAAAATTGGAGTTGAATGAATCACAAAATTGTCTTTATGCACAAACATTATTTGTGTTTGAATTTGGACCTAAATTTGGCTCCAATAGTTGGCATTCCTATTACTGCACTGTGGGATACATTAGATATAGAAAATGAGGAAAAAACAAGGATAATGATTAAATTGTGGAATAAAATTTCCAGAAAATATATTAACTATAAAATTTAGAAAATGGAATTTAAATTTGAAGAATTCAGTTTACACTCTTTCTTCCTTGAAACACACTTTTTCCTCCATATCACCTATCTTATTTCATAAATTTCTTGTCTTTCCTACTCATACCCTATCTGATCATCCATTGAAATGATTTTTCCTTTTTATATACTTTTTTCCTAATCGAGGTATAATTAAATTCAATTGCACAGTCTTGTGCGTTCTGATAACTAGATTATTTTATATACTTCTATATCAACCTCCTGCATGTTTTATCAAAATCTCTTTCAATTCTCATTTTGGTAAAATAAATGAAGATAAAGGAACTCTAGGTTATTGCTCTCCTGAGCTTCGGTTAACTTCATGATTGAATTTTCCCATCACCCTGTGAGGACCCAGCCCATGCAGCAGCTTTCAGACATATGCACTATTCCAAGGGATCTGGGGGGCAGGGAGAGAAGGGCTTGTCACCTCCAGAGCCATCTGCATTTTGTCAGTAGTGCTTTTGTCTCAAAACAAACAGAAAAACAAGTTAGGCTGGAGTGGAGCTGACCCATCCACAGTCATCCAGGGAAGGCCAGCTCCGAGTCTGGGGTGGAGCTCCCCGGAGAAGTTTCCACCGCGTTACCACTGCAGCACCGGCAAAGCTGGGGGAGCATGAGTCGGGACCTTCTAGGACTTTCCTGACACCAGGCTGCTTGCTCACTCCACAGAAGAAGTGACTTCATCAGGAACCTTCTTGTGGTGGGAGTGTGTTTCCAGGAAGCTTCTAATTTCAATCACTAGTGATTAATAGATTTGTCTTAAATATCCTTGGATCTCCTTATGATTCTCATAAGTAGGAATTATTCAGTATTTGTTCAGTATTCGTGATTTGGGTCTATTTTCTCTTAACAAAATGCCTTTAATATCCATCCATGCTGCTGTGTTTCAGTAAATCATTCCTTGTCATTACCAAGTAGTATTCCACTGTGTGATGAGATAGTGCATTTACCATTCTCCTGTTGATGGATATTCCAGTTGTTTCCGATTTTGGATTATTATAAATAAAAGTGCTATATACACTTTTATAAAAGTCTTTTTGCTAACAGTTATATTTCTCTTGGGTAAATACCTGACAATGGAATCATTGCATTCATAGACATAGCTTTCCACTGTCACTTTTATACATTTTATATACCACCATTTGATCCTCATCTTCACCAATATGTAGGATAGCTCCTTTTTGTACTTTTAATCTTAATTTTCTGGCAATTATGTTCTTCTGGGTTTTTTGTTTTATTTGATTTGTTTGTGCTGCTTTTTTTTTAGAACCAAAGATTCAATGCAGGGCCTTTTTACTAAGCTACACCCCTAGCCCTTCTCCTCAATTTTTTTTTTTTTTTTTTTTTTTTTTTTTGAGGTAGAGTCCAGCTAAGACATTCAAGTGCCCAGGCTGGGCTCATACTTGAAATCTACTTGCCTCAGCCTCCCAAAAGAGTGGGCTTACATGTGTCCACCACCACACCCACTTCTGGTATGTTCTTTACTTCTTCTGTGAGATGTCTGTCTTGCCCATTTTTAATTACATTATTCATTGGTTTACATGCTTTGTGATAGTTTATCATAGAATCTGGATACAAGCCTTTTGTCAAGATACTTGTTGCAAAAAAATGTTTCCAGTTTTTTTATTCACTTTCATAATTGCATCTTTACTTTTTTGGATGGGAAGGTTTTGTTATATTTACTTTTCTGCATTTTGCAAGTTCATAGTCTATATTTCTTCTCCATCTTCTCTCCTCCTGCCTCCTCCTTCCTCTCTTTCTCAGAATCTTGGGCTGTGGTTGGCAGGTATCACTGCTTGACAGAGTGAATCCCCACATGGCAGGACTGTGACAAGAGGGTGGGGTTTGTGGCTGCAGAGATGATCTCTGTGCCTAAGGCTTTTGAGAATAAATTAGTCATTCCCTTGATGTGAGATGTGGCTGGCAAATGGGGTTCCTGGAGGTGCATTTCCCTATAGTTCAGGCCATAAGACTCCCCTGTGAGATGTTAGGAGGGAGAGGTGTGAGGAGAGTTAGCCAAGAGCACTTCTTCACTGCTAATAGTGTCTTTTGAAGATAGGGCTATTTAATTTCAATTACTGTGATTTATCAAGTCTGAAAGGTATTCTTAACGGTTTTTGTTTACAATCCAAGTAATTCATGCCAACCTCAAAGTTGCAAAGACATTCCCATACTTTGTTCTAGAAGTTTGATAACTAGACATCTCTGTTTAGGTATCCTTATTTTATGTATGAAGTAAAATAGAAGGTGGATTTTCCCCCATGCAGGTGGACAGTTCTTACAGTAACATTTATTGAAAAGAATTTCTCCCTGTTGAATTAATTCAGTACTTTGATTTAAAATAATCAATTGACTACACATGTATGAGTCTACTTCTAAACTTTTATTGCAATCCATTGGCAAAATTTGTCTATCAGTAGCCTAGTTCAGCACTGTGTTGATTACTACAATGTAGTAGGTTGTAAACTCAGTTTAACTTTATATTTTTTCCTGAAATTTTTGGTATTACATGACCTGTATTTTTTTAATAAACTTTAAAATTACATTTCACAATTCTCAAAAAAAGGATGACTAGGTTTTTTTTAACAGAGATTGCATTTAATCTATAAATCAATACTAGGAATAATGGACATTTTAACGATATTTTTACTCAACTCATAGACATGGTATCATATTCTAGTTATTTTGAATGTATTTTTGTGCAACATTTTGTATGACTTTCCAGAGGGCTACTATATCTGTCAATAAATATATTGTCAGGTATTTTATGTTTTTAATACTATTGTAATGGTGCCTTAATTTTGTTTTAAATTTTTCATATATAAAAATAGAGACTTTGGTGGGGGATACTGGGGATCAAACTCGGTACCTTGGGCTTGTGAGGCAGGCAGCAGAACCACTGAGCTAAATCCCCAGCCCTAGAGACAATTTTTGTATTAACCTTGTGTTCTGTGACTCTGCTAACATTCTCTTAATGGTTCTAATAGTGTTTTTAATTGATATTATATTGTTATCTATTCAAATGTGCTGCCTATAAATTAAAAAGTTTAGGATATAAGCCACTCTAAATTAGTTCTCGTAGAGTTCTGAAGGGATTGATTTCACAGTATTTTCCAAGTACACAGTTATGCCGCCTATTTCATCTTTTTTAATCATTATGCCTTTAGGGCTTTATTTTCTTAACCCAAATATGATGTTAAAAGGGGATGGGCTGGGGATTTAGCTCAGTGGTGCCGCCGCCTGCCTGGCAAGCGCAAGGTCCTGAGTTTGAACCCTGGTACCAAAAAAAAAAAAAAGAGAGAGAGAAGTGGGGGGACTACTGACATTCTTGCTTTTTCCTCGGCTCTAGGAAGAATTGATTTAATGTTTGATCAATTAATTGCGACACTAGTTCTAGCGTTTTGCTTTCTTTAAAGTATGTCCTTATCAGACTGAGGGAATTCTCTTCAATTTTTAGTGCAATCAGAGGCACTAAATTTTCTCAAAAGCTTTTGCTGCAATGACTGAAGTGATTTTATTACTTTTCTTTTAATGTAGTATTTACATTGATTTATTTTTTTAATGTAAAAATCAACCTTTCTTTCCTAGAATAAATTCCATTTGATTATGATTTATGATCCTTTTAAAATGTGCATTACTAGATTGAATTTGCTAATATCTTATTTAAATTTGTGTGTCTGTTCACAAAGAATATTGATTTCCTTTTATTTTGACAAATTTTAGTATCCACATTATGCTTGTCTTTTAAAAGGAGTTGGGAATTGTTTTTTTCTATTCAATTTTCTCAATATCATATTTCAGTTTGTTACAGTACCATCTGGGCCTGTGGGTTTTCTTTGTAGAATGATTATGACATATTTAATTTCTTTATTTACATAGGAATATTTAAATTTTTTCTTTCTTAATTTGACAGTTGTCATTTTTCAAGAATTTGTTTTATCTAAGTTGTCAATTTGTACAAACATATTCAAAATATTCCATTTTTTCAACATTTGTAGAATCTCTAGCACTGTCTCTTTTCATTCTTGATGTTGGTAATTCAAATTTTTTGTCTATTCTTTGTAAATTTTTTGAGAGATCTATCATTTTATTAATCTTTAAAAATTCAGCTTTTGAATGTCTAGATGTTTTCTATTTCATTGATTTCTGCTCTTTTTCATTGCTTAACTTCTTCAACTAACTTTGAAGTGTAGCTTTCACTTTATTTTAATTTTTTAAAGTAGAAGTTTAGACCATTGATTTTACATATTTGTTTTCTAGTACACACATGTAATGCTATAATTTCATAGTTTGCCATAAATTAGTTCTGCATAGTACAATGCATTTATTTACTTTATACTGTCTTCCTCCAAATATTATATAATTTCACATATAATGTAAGATCTTACAAGATTATAATTTCATTTACTCTTCTCCTTGGGCTTTTCTTGTATTGTTTTAATTCTATACTTGTTATAAGCCCCATAATATGTTATTATTGTCTTTGCTTAAAAATCCATAGTTTTTAAGTAAATTGGTATATGAAATAAAGTTGTTTAAATATAGTTTCTTTATATTACTCAGGTATTTACCTTTTTTGCTACTCTATTCCTTCCTACTGATCTGGGATTCATTTTGTCTATATTATATATTCCAACAGTCTGAAAGACTTTTTTTGTGTCTCTTAAAGTCCAAGTCTCTTGGAAATGAATTTTTTCAACATTCACCTGTATGAATTCTGTACCTTTCATATTTGAATGCTCTTTTCACTGAATGTAGCATTCTAGGTTACAGGATTTTTTGGTTTCAGTACATAAAAGACACAATTCCTTTATCTTCTGGTCTCCATTTTTTTGCTGGGAAGTCAGTCATAAGCATTCCCTGGTATGCTAAGTGTCATTTTCCTCCATAACTGCTCTCCAGATCTGCAGTGTATCTCTGGTTTCCATCAGTGTGTCTATGGCATGTTTAGGTGTTACCTTTCTGTACTCATTCTGCAGAATCCCTGAAGCCCTAAAATATTTCAGGTACTTTATTCAACTCTTTCCTTGCCCCATTCTAGAGGAGTAACTCTTCATTGTACTCCGTGAAGACCAGGGGGGAAGAGTGAGGGTCGTGGGGGTGGTAGTTCAGTCTCCTTCTGAATCTGGGGCTTTTCTGGATTCTAATCTCTTACACCAGCCCACACACAGCTGTTGAATTTTGTTAAAATTAGTTCAGTTTCTCTTATCCTGGGTCTAGCAGATCCCTCCTTCTCCTCCTCTTCCTGCCCTCCTCCTCCTCCGCCTCCTCCTCTTCCCTCTGTCTTGGTAAGGATTGAGAGACACTGTTTAACACTTCTATCTTATGAAGGGGTTGTCTCTTTCTGGAGTTTGATTTGTTTAGATTTCACTGGGCTTTGATTGTGTAATGAGTTTTCTTTCTTTTTTATTGTTCATATATCTTGATGAAACATAAAAATTACCTTCAGAACTGGTACATATACATACTGCATTTCAATCATTTTTACTTCTCCTTTCCTTCCCGTCTCTCCTTTCCCAGATCCCCTTCCCATCTCCACAGATTATACCTCCCTGTTTCATACCATCTCTTTTATTTTGCTCTTTAAATTGCTTATATTTGGGGTTTTATATAAGAAAAACTATGTAATATTTATGCTTCTATATCTGTTTTTTTTCAAATTATAATAATGCAGTTTATTAAGATTTAGGGAGAGGGTGGTTTCAGGGTGAGGGTGAAAATCTCTTTCAGTTTTCTTTACTTGAATACATTCTTCATGGGATTTCTTAATTAAGACCCTCTTCCATATCCCCACATGCCTTGAAAGAAGCAAGGAAGAAATAAAACTGAGATTATTGGCATTTTATCAAACTGTTAATAAATGAAACCAAACTAGTTAAATGATTGGATCTTTCCAAGGATATCACAACAAACTAAAAACATTCTTCACTATAAAGGGGAGAACATTTGTTAATTTAAAAAACAATTCCTTCATATATTTGAGTGAAATGTGAACAAATTTGTGTTCACACTACAATACCAGTTTTTATAGAAAAAACCACTGCTTCTAATACTGATTTTAAATTTTCATTGAGAAGCCATATAATATGGAAGTTAGGAGAGTGAGCTCTGTAATTACACCACCTGTCTAAACATCTTGATTCTTTTACTTTTTAACTAGGTGGACTTTGGCTATTTTCTTATCTCTGGTTCTGTTTTCTCATCTTTAAAATAATGATCATCATAGTTCTTAACTAAAGTTTATATATGTAGAAATCTCAGAAAGTTTCTGGCATATGTTAAGTAATCAATAAATGTTACCCATTATGTTAGTAATGATTTATCAAGAGCCTTATCAGAGTTACTGTCATCACCTCTCATCATCTTCATGCAAATAGGCAGATTGGAAGTATCACACGGAGAGAAAAGGTTGACACAAGGCTGCCTATTAAAAGGGAGTAGCCTGAAAGGCTTAACTAGCTCCTTGTGCATGTTATTACATTCTGCAAAAGCAGCTAATTCCACTAACTAATGTGGCAGCTTATGAAGACTGGTTTTTAATTGTCTCCAACCAGATGTAGGAGAAAACAAACAACAAAAACAAGAATTCCAGAGGCTGTCCTATCTGCACATGCCCACCTATTATTATGTCTACAACTTTACACCTAAGAAGCAGGACCGAAAATTATTCTCATATATAAATGCAATCATAGAGCCTTTACACTACAGAAATCTCGATACTAGAAATTAGATGTTATCTTCTGTAACTCAGGGCAAGGGCAACAATTCCAAAGTTACTGGACTCATATTCACTCTCTGGGATTTATTATTGAATTTTATCTCCTGAGGAGAAACAAAACCCCTAGTGTAAAAAGGTGAAAACATTTATTGTATTTTCTCTCTAAAACTACTGCTGGGAACAAGCTGATGATAAAACACAGGGAGAATATCCTAAAAAGATGCATCTCCTTAGTGCCTATAAGATACTATCAGGTTGGACTTGAAAAGTATTAATCTAAGCAAGAATAGTGTTGCTCAATATTAGTGCTCCACTTTGTTTTCATTTCCAGTGCCCTAAAAGCAATTTAAGACAAGGTTTGCTCAGAGTAGCTTCTGCAACAATTAAGAATTAATTCTTAGCAACCTACTCTTTCATGAACCGAAGAGTAGCTTCTAAATAGTTGATCCTTATGCAAAGAAGACAGGAGAGAATCCTATGATCTTAGCAAGAGGTCCAGCCCTCATGGTCTATGACTTAAGAACCTTGGGTCTCTTAGGACTAATCTTATTTATTCCCTTTACCTTTATTTCCCTCATCTAATGAGGCTCAAGACACACAAATCATTCCTCCTCAACTCCCAGATATTATCTCTATGGGTCAGGCAGTGATTAGCATTTCTCCTACCCAGAACTCTCTCCAGACCACTGATCACCACATGATATACTCTAAGGTCACTTATTTGTTTACCTCTTTCTATAGAACATAAGCTTTCTGAGGATGCAGAGCTGTGTTCTGATCACTGATCTTCCCTGATATCTACAATAAAGCAGCATCTGATTCATAGAAGACGAGCAAATATTCACTGAATAAGTCAATAAATGAATTCATCTACATCTATTATGGTGCAGATAGCTTTGCATTATTCTACTTCCTTCTCCTCACCAACAGACAACCCTAGAGTGGCTGGGCAGAGAGGAAGGGAGAAAATGTCATAGAGTGGGAAGAAATCATCCCATTTCTTTTTTACCTAAATTTAAGGTACTTTTCTTTGTAACCACCAATGATCTCTTGATCATTTTCAGACTTAATTAAAACTGATGATTCTAAACTAGAAGTTTGATAGTCTTATGCATATGGTCAGCCATAAATCAGGCTTTTCAACATCAAAACTCTAACTCTACCTTCTCAGTGAAATCAGCCTAACAAGTAGAATGAACTATTTTATTGCTGGCAATATATATTTCTCTGTGTAGGAACTACTCAGGGAAAATGAAAGAGCACTTGATAAAAATTTACAAAGAAAACACTAAAAATGATCATGATAATTTATTAGAAACTGTATATGAATTGCTATCATCATCCGTTATTAGTTTCAGGCAAATAGCCAAGCTGCAAGGGTAGAGAGTGCTCTAAATTGAGTTTATATTTATAGGTCTTAGATTCGGGAAAACTGGCAAAAATCTACACATCCTTTGAGGAATTTCCTCCTTTTTTATGCACTATTGAGCTGCTCCTATACTTTTGGGTTAAGATTTAGCACTGGGTTCTGAGATCATAGCTTCACCTGGGACAATTGCTTTAGGAGCTAGAGACTTTATTCTAAATTTCATGTTTGTAGCCATTTCTGGGCTAACCGTAAATGCCTCATGAACAGTCTAGTCTCTTAAAAGCCAAGGCTTCTGGGATATTTGACACCCAGTGAACCAGTACAACTTCTGAGGTCCTGAAGGGACTACATCAAATCCAAGCAGTGGCATCTTCAGGATGGAGATTGCAAAGAAATCACACTTCCCCTGGTATCAGGAACTTCTGTGGTTTAGACTAATAAGAAAAAACTTTCAGCACACAAGCACTTAAGAATTTTATGTGTGTCTTTAACATTCCACATTGGGGAAATTCCATGTTCCTGGCACTTTATTATTTGAGAGTCTTTAAGAACTTTGATATAAGAAACTTTTTTTTTTTGGTACCAGGGATTGAACTCAGGACTTTGCACTTGCAAAGGAGAAGGCAGCACCACTGAGCTAAATCTTCAGCCCAAGAACATCTTAATATAGTCACTAGGTCTCATTGTAGAAATTTATAAGCCATTGGACAAGATGATTAATTATAAAATAAGGTACCTGCTTAGGTATATATTAGCCTTAGGTATTGAGTATGTATTAGCCTTGGGTATGTATTAGCCTAAGGTATTTAATTAAGATTCAGACTCATTTCCGCTTCTGGAGACAAAATTTAGTTTCCTCACTGGCAGTTCAGGAAAACACTCAAAAGAGTAGAGACGGATATCAGGGTAAGAGTTTCAGGAAGGTACAGGCAAGGCTATCCTGTGAAGCTGATTTCTCCCCCTAAGTGTGAGGGTCTTACCCTTTTTGACCATGTGTGTAATAATTAAATTCAATGGGTTAAAATAACATAGGAAAGAATTAAAGACTGTTAATAAGAAACACTATTCTTCCTACTGATTTTTCTTCTGAAAAGAGCTTTTAATCAGTGAAATTCTGACCCACTTTACTCTTACACTTTTCTTGTGTTACAACTCAAAATGTACATATCTGTGGGGTGGATATCTGACTGATAAGTTTGGAGAAAATAGTCAGAAATGTTTAACCCAATTCAATATTTTTCCCCTTAGGCGAGAGCTTGCTCACAGATTGTTGTATAGTGAAAGTGGAGCAGAGGCTTTTTCTTTCCCAGGATAAATCTGCTGTTGTCCAGCTCAGCCTGTGATAGAGCATGAAAATCTGGCTGATCCTGGGGGTCAGCTCAGGCTCACTGACTCTGCTGCTGATCTGGATCCGCCAGCCTAACTCCACAATTACCCATTGTTTTTTCTCACATGGTTTAGGACTATTTATCTATTTATCACATACCTGTTTATCACAGCTCCAACATTTCATATTCCTCTTTATTCATTCTACTTTCTAGTCAGCGTGAACTATTAATTCCTCCCAATACTGCCCCATAATGTCTTCTTTTCGAGAAATTGAAGATGATATCAGAAAATGGGCAGACATCCTCTGCTCCTGGGTAGGAAGGATTAATATAGTGAAAATGGCCATACTTCCAAAACTGCTATATAGATTTAATGCAATTCCAATTGAGATCCCAGCAGCATACTTCATGGACCTTGAGAAAACAATCCAAAAATTCATTTGGAACAAGAAGAGACCCAGAATAGCAAAAGCAATTCTAGGTAACAGAGACATGGCAGGGGGTATCACAATCCCAAACTATATTACAAAGCTACTGTGATAAAAACAGCATGGTACTGGCAAAGAAACACACCTGAGGACCAGTGGAACAGATTAGAAGATGCAGAAACAACACCACACACACACAGCCATCTCATCTTCAACAAAGGAGCCCAACACCCTCACTGGAGGAAAGATAGCCTCTTTAATAAATGGTGCTGGAAAAATTGGGCTTCAACTTGCCAAAGATTAAAACTAGACCCGTATCTCTTGCCATGCACTAAAGTAAAATCGAAATGGATTAAAGATCTAAATATTAAAATAGAAATGCTGAACCAGTTGGAACAGAGGTTAGGTAGAACTCTTGAAGACATCGGTGTAGGAAAAGATTTTATGAACAAAACCTCAGTTGCCCGTGAACTAGCACAAACAATCAACAAGTGGGATCTCTTCTTATTAAAAGGCTTCTGCACAGCAAGAGAAACCACCAGCAGTGTGAATAGACAACCCACAATGTGGGAAAAAATCTTCACCTGCTTTTCCTCAGACAAAGGTCTGCTATCTCAAATCTATAAAGAACTTAAAAAGATCAGACCTCCCAAATTTAAAGACCCAATCCAAAAATGGGCATCTGAAATGAATAGACATTTCTCACACAAAGAAGTAGAAATAGCAAATAAATACATGAAAAAATGTTCAACATCACTGGTCATTCGAGAGATGCAAATGAAAACAACGCTGAGATTCCACTTCACTCCAGAAAGAATGGCTGCTATCATGAAATCAACCAATAACAAATGCTGGCAGGGCTGTGGGGAAAGAGGAACCCTGCTCCACTGCTGGTGGGAGTGTAGACTGGTGCAACCGCTGTGAAAATCAGTATGGAGATACCTCAAAGAACTAGGATTGGAAGTCCCATTTGACCCCACTATTCCACTACTGGGAATCTTCCCCAAAGAATTAAAGGAATCATACCACAGTGGTATATGTGCACCCATGTTCATAGCAGCACAGTTTGTGATAGCTAAAACTTGGAAACACCCCAAATGCCCATCAACTGGAGACTGGATAAAGAAAATGTGGGGGTTTTTAATAAAATGGAGTACTACTCAGCCATAAAAAATGAGAAATTAGAGACATTTATAGCTAAGTGGATGCACATTGAGGCAATACTCTTAAGTGAAATAAATAGGACACACATATATACAAACTGAATAGTTTCTCTGGTGTGAGAAACTGAATGTGTAAATGGGGACTAAAATGTATGATAGGTAATGTGAAATAGGAAGAAAAGGGGCAAAGGGGAAGGCGGTGGGAGAGGTAGGCAAAAGGAAAGAAGGGAATGGAATTAATATGAGAAAACGGAAAGATAGGAACAAAATCTTTGTAAATAGGGAGGAATGGAGGGGTTGAAGGGAGGGCTGGGCAAGGGTGAAAAATAAGAACCAAGAGAGATTATGTAAAGGTGCAAATTTCCAATGATGAATGTCATTATATTGTATACCTAAAATGTACCAATGATTAGAATGAATAATCGATAATGCAAAATAGGAAGAAAAGGTCCAAAAGGGTATAGGTAGTGGGAGGGGCAGGGGAAAAGAAAGAAGGGAAAGGAAAAATGATGAGAAATGGAAAAAATGGAAATAAAGTCTTTGTAAATAGGGAAGGGTGGAGGGGGTGAAGGGAGGGCTAGGAATGGGAAAAAAAATAAGAACCAAGATGCATCATGTAAAGATACAAGTTCCCAATGAGAAATGTAATTGTGTTGTATACCTACAATGTACCAATAAAAGAATTTAAAAGGTAAAAAAAAAAGTCTCCTTTTCCTGTCTCTGTTCCCACTGTTGTCTCTGTCAAGAATATTCTTCTGTTTATTCACTGTATTTTCCAAACAAATTTTTTTTTTCATCCTTCAAGTCCAATTCAATACCTTTTTCTCCAAAATAAGCTGCTCTTGTGATCTCAGGGACACATCTTTTTGCTTACAGCTATATCCTCAGAGTCCTGGAATATATTAGATCCTAAATGCATACAGAATGGTTGAAATAAATTGAGGTCAGCCTTAGGAAACAGATAATTTCCTGCATAGAAAAGACTCGGTCTAGTTCTAAGGTAATTCACATTGTTGGCTTCAAGGAAGAGATCCTAGGGATTAGTATATATAAATAAATAGTAAAATTTATCACTTTATTACTTAAAGTGTGGCTATTTTATGTGTGCTTCATATCCTCAAAAACTTAAGCTCCTTGAGTCAGGGCAGCGTATGGAATACATTACCTATTGTAGGAAATATATATAAATTGAATGAATAAATGAATGTCTAAATCGATAAGAAGTTCTTCAAAAGCCCAAGTTCTATTAAGTTGTTGCTTCGGCTAATGCTCTGACAGATGTGAGCACTCCCTTCTCTACCCACTGTGCCATTTTAACAATGGACTCAGTTCTAAAATTCCTAGTGAAGTGTAAGGATGAAAATATTTTTTAAACTGCTTTCTAACTGATCTGTTATGCACACTTCAAAAAGGGTGAGGCTCTTTAAATTACTTTATTAGTTTGAGGGGGGTTTTGGTTTGTTTATTTGTTTTTAGTACTGGTAATTGAACCCAGTATCTTCACACTGAGCTACATCTTCTCCCCTTTTTAAAATTGTTTTTATTTTGAGACTGGGTCTCACTAAGTCACTATGTTATGAAGGCTGCCTTTAAACTTACGATTCTCCTGTCTCAGCCTTCCAGGGTGCTAGGATTATAGGCAAGTGCCACCATGCTCAACATGGCTGCTTATTGAGGAGGCTAATATGTGATACCTGTATTCCATTGATCCTAATTCACCATTCAGTAGATTCCATTCACTGTCCCCTTTAGTGCACATGCTGTGGGGTTTTCTAATATTGAGGCTGCATTCCACACCTCTAATAGGTGGTGACTTGTAGGACACTAGAGGCAGACATCAGTGGTGACCCACACAGCACTATGACAGAAGCTATTTCATGGTGTTTCTCTTACTATAACTTATCAAAGAAAATGTAACTTGAAGAACTAAGATCTACAGGTATCTGGGATTTTAAGAGGCAGCACTGAGGACATCTGAGGGCTTTATGTGCTTTAGGAATATTCTTTGTAAGGGCTGGTCCTTGGGTCCCATCTTTCCAGACAAGAATTCCACAACATAGAACTGTGCTTCACCAAGTTTTGTTAAGAGTTATTGTCATATTTTCTAGGTCGCATTTTTGCTACATTACCTTCTTTTTAAATTGTTTCTCTTTTTAAATCAGTCCGATTTTAAATAAGGCAAAGAATTCCACTCTAAAAATAAACCATTTTATTTTTTAACATGGAATACAGCCCTAACTGTGGAAGTTTCTCAGTGCTTTTACAGGAAAATATTTGCATGTTTTGAGATGGGCTAAGATTTCTTAAATGGAATACAATGGTTGAGTGGATATCCACAAGAGAAAACAATAACAAATTGGATTTAAGAAAAATTATGAACTTTTCATTAAAAATGATAGAAGAGTGAAGAGGCATAGAATACCTTAAGATAACATGTTTCAAGTACATATAAGGAAGAAAGAGAATGCATATCCAGAATATTTAAAGACCTACAAAGCATTGAATAAAAGATCTGATGGGAAAAAATGGTAAGAGACTCAAGCACTTAGAAAAGAATATTCAAGTGAAAAAAACACAAAAATTTTACTTTATATCATTATGCTTCAGGGAAATGGGGATAAAGTAATATATGCCTTAAACACTTATCAAAATTAAGCTGCAGATAATCCCAAGTGCTGTCAAGGATGTGAAGTGATTAGAATTCATACACTGCTGATGAGAGTATAAACTGATACAAGTATTTGGCTAGACAGTCTATACTAAAATTTAAAATACATTTAAATTATGAGCCAGAAATTGCATTCCTGGAATTATCTTCAACAAAACAAAGAATGTATATGTTCACACAAAGTTATGAGTTAAACCTTTCCAAGTGGTGTCATTCATAATAGCCCCAAACCAAAGACAACACTGATGTGTACGAATAGAATGAGTAAGAGTTTAATATATTCATACAATGCAATATTACACAGCAAAGGAAAAGTACAAGGTACTGATACACAAACTTCATGAAAAAACTGAAGAGCACATGAGATATGGTTTCACATATATAAAGTTAAAAAATAAGCCCAACTAATTCTATATCATGATTTTATTAAGGGTTACCTGGATGTATCACCATGCTCTATCGTTTAGACTTGCATACATTACTGTGTGGAACTTTTAAAAAATCTATAAAGATAAAAGAAAAACAGTCTAACTTTTTATGACCCAGGTCCTAGGTCTTGAACACTGACCTAGTTAACACTCCTAAACCTAGTGAAATCTCCCAAGTGTAGGATTCAACAGTGGACAATTCTAGGGTAATGGTATGAAGAATTCATTGTGGAGTGGTCACAGTCCCTCTTTCCCCTGAATTTCTCATCCTTTCAGGAAGGGCAAATGGAGTAGAATGGGAAACTTGAAATTCTGAATTCTTTCTCTGCTACTTTGAGAGGTAAACCTTTTCCCAACCTCTTTCCAATTTTACAACCCAGGGATTCTTCTTTAAGGACCTGGAAGCCATTTCTTTGAAAGGTAATCATCAGGGAAGATGATGCCTTTATCTCCCAGTCTCTGAGAAGGCAACCTAACTTCCATAGCACCAATTCACAAACACAAATGGAGTAATCGCATTGACCAACTTCCCTCAACATTCTTAGGTACTGTTGTTATTTTTAAGTAAGTTTCACTAGTGCTTAAACCCACCTTTTACTTTAGGGTTATCAAGTTCCATCTCTCTCCTCCATTGCAATATTCCTAAATAAAGTCTTCCTTTCCTGTGTATCTCCATCCATTGTAACTATTTTTTTACAGTTTTCTCCCTTAAAGCATTGACTCCAGGATATGGGCTCCGGACACCAAGTCATAAGGAACTGCATAATTTCTTGACCATTTTGTCAGGGCTGATTGTCACTGTTCTCAGATCTGGAAAAAAACAAAAAACAAAACAAAACACAACAAAACAAAAAAGAACATCCAATTTAACCCATTTTTATTCAACATCGTGCTAGAAGTTCTAGCCACAGCAATCAGGCAAAAGAAAGAATTAAAGACATCTAAATTGGAAAGGAAGTCAAATTGCCACTGTTTGCAAATGGCGTAACCTTATGTACAGAAAACCCCCAAAGATTCCAGAAAAAAAAACTTAGTAGAAACATTTTGTTGCAGGATACATAAATCAATATATAAAAATCAGTAACACTTTTAAGTGCCAATAGCAAATTATCTGAAATAGAAATCAAGAAAGCATTCTTGTTTATAACAGGTACACACACAAAAAAAATCCCCTGGGATACATGTAACCAAAGAGGTGAAAGATCTCTATAATGAAAATTAAAATACACTGACAAAAGAAATACAATAGAAAAAAATGGAAGGACATACTGTGTTCATCTAATGGAAGAATAAATATTGTTAAAAATTTCCATATTACCAGTGTTAGTCTGCTTTTCATCACTATGACAAATACCTGAGATAAATCAACTTATTTTTTAAAAAAGCTTTTCTTGGGGCCGGGGATTTAGCTCAGTGGTTTCACCACCTGCTGTGCAAGCACAAGGACCCAAGTTTGATCCCCAGTACCAAAAAAAAAAAAAGTTTTTCTTGGCTCAGTTTCAAGTTTTAAGTCAATGATAGCTGATATGTGAGCATGCAAATAAATCTTTAAAAAACACCAAATCAGAAAGAATTCTTAGGTTAAAGCCAAAATTTAAGAAAACCGATTATCAGTTCCATTATATACGGAAATAGTATTACTTATGGGCTTTTGAGTTTGGAGAAGGTTAAACCGGAAGTATTTCAAAGAATAGTATAAAAAGAACTGGCACTTGAGGGAAAGTAAACTCCTTAGGCATGTTCAAGTAAAATTACTGGCCAACTTTACTGGAAAATAAGGAAAAATTAAAAAGCATTTTACATTAGGCAAAAGAAGAAATTTGAGTTCTTAAAGAGCTAAGCAAATAAAGAAGGAAAAACTAATAAATTCATATTGTTATTTTTCTTTAATTTTGGAAACATAAATAATTGAGAAAGAGAAAAGGGCAAGTCAACCTATGAATGATAAGCAGTCAACCAACAGATGGCACCAGAGCAGATTTTTATGTTGTAAATAGCTTGATGCTTTATGTTCCTGCAAAAGTGTCCCCATAAAGCCTCGTGTTGACAGTAAAATCACAGAGGATCTGAGATGACAAATCCAAAAACTATTGTCAAATTCCTATCTGTCTAGGGCAAAAAAAAAAAACCTTATAGGAGAAAGGCTGAGTTTCACACTGATAAAGAAGTATTATGGTTTATATCTGGATGTCCCCCCAAAGTTTTATTTGCTCATAGGTGGGGACTTGACTAGATCATGGGGATGTGATACTCATCTATGGACTAACCCACGGTTGAGTTTATAGCTAAAAAGTGATGTTGGGAGGTGAAGCATGGCTGAGGAGGTGGGTCATTGGGGTTGTAGCCTGGAAGGGTCTATCTTCCTCCCTCCTCCTCCCTTGCTCTCTCTCACTGCTTCCTGCCACCATACCATGAGTTGTTTATCCTCTTCCAAGCCACCCTGATTTGGAGCCAATCAACTATGGACTGAAACCTATACAAACAATGAGCCAAAAGAAATCTTTCCTCCTTTAACTTCCAGGTGTTGGGTATTGTGTTTCAGCAACAAGAAAGTAACTTGGACAGGAAGTGACTACATTTATTTTTCTTTCCTAGATTCTAGGGATCCTCACAAGTTTGAATCACTTCTTAACCCTCATTAGTTATGAGATGGACAATGCAAAGAGAAAGCAGACTTCCATCTGAAAACCCATGGTCTTGGAATATGTGTGGGGATCAAAGGGCTAGAATTTAAACGTTTGAAAATTAGCAAAGATTCCCTTTAGTACTATTTGACTTAGGCCATGGGAGAAGGAGTTTTTGACCCTGGGGTGTGGCCTAGGATTAACTCCAGCTCCTGAAAGTTTCCCTTGACTTTGAATTATGCACAAGTTGTGCAAAACTATTACAAACAGAGGAAGAAAAAAAGACATGAGAGAAAGAAAGACAGAAACAGAGACAGAGAGAGAAATGGACTGCCTTCAGGCTGGTTCAAAATAATTATATTGCTCATTTTACAGACAACAAAACTAAGATGCAAAGAGATTAGGTTATTTGCCCTTGTGAACAACAACCCCTCTTACATTCATTAGGACATAACTAGTCCCATGCTGGATTCAAGATGCAAACTCTGAAACAGAAACATAATGATGCAAAAGATATTCAAATGATTAACCAATATGTCCTATGTGGAAAACATAACAGAAACATAACTGTCACCATGACTGTCCAAAGACCTACAAATATGTGCCTCTGACAAACATCTCAGCAATGGTCACCTTTACATGGTACTTTGGCAGTGTCTCTATGCTTTAGTTCCTTCTTCCTCATATGCCAACAACTTGTCCCTGGGCCAGATTGACCTAGTACTGTTATACCATTATGTTGTGGGCCATCAGTCAGCTGGCAAGCCTGACGAAGAACTGCAATGTGTTCCAAAAATATGGTTTAACTAATTCTGAATCACTAATGAAATGCATACATTATATTATTATTAAATTGCAGAACCCATATTAACTGTACATATGAATTCAGAGAAAATTATATAGAAAGAGTAAGAGAAAAAGAGAATGCTTTTAAACAAAGCCTCAGAGAAATTAGTTTAATTTAATTTACAACTGCCTTAAACTTCACCTGAGAGGTAAGGGAGTCTTGAGACTGGAAACAATTTTCCAAGATTAATAAATGGGCTTAATAAAGATTACTTCTGCATGTTGAAATCGTTAGAAATAGCTTCAAACATCTGAGAGGTCATGGTTTTTAGATTATATCTTAATCTTCTAAAGAATGTAGTTTTTTGACCATAGTAGAAAAAGGGTAAAAGGTGCCCTGTGGGTAGCAATAACCTGTGTTAGGTGACTCTCTGGCTCTTTTTTTTCTCTCTCTCTCATTTTAAAGACTGAAATAGGAGGCCATTTTATACAAAATTCAGAATTCAAAAAGTACCTTTCAACTAGATCTCACAGCTGTTTTCTACATCCTGTTTTCTACATCCAGGACTTTTCAAGTCCTGGCCAAAACAATTATTCATGAATACTTTACTAAGAAGTTCCCTTCCCCATGTGGTAGGTGTCTCTTGAAGTTCCTCCAGCAGATAATTAGACTTAATGTGGATAGGAATAGAGCTATGATCATTTGTGTTGTAGTGGTTTTAATTACGGGATTCTTTTCATTTTCTCTACATAGGTATAATATGTTGAGTTCTAATTATTCAGATCAGATGAGTACATTCTCATATTGTAAGTCAAAGGTGGAGAAAAACATTTCCTGACCCATCTACAGTCAAAGCAAATTATTTCAGTGCTTTGTATGAAGAAAAATATTAAAATGGAGCATTAGTCTAAGTAATTACTAATATAATTTTTAAAGTCTGAAAATACCAGTGAACAATCTAGGAAACACATGTACAGGTACACCTGGTGTCAGGTAAATTTACCCCTGAAATTTCATGCTGATGTTAACTTCCAAAGCTAAAAAGAAAAGAATTAATGTATGTTTTCATCAACAGAAGCCCCATTAGAATCAAACATAGCTTATAATTTGTGATATACATATTTTAGGATCACAGAACAACTTACTATCAGTTTTAACTTAGA
This sequence comes from Heterocephalus glaber, assembly GCF_053883595.1. NCBI lineage: Eukaryota > Metazoa > Chordata > Mammalia > Rodentia > Bathyergidae > Heterocephalus > Heterocephalus glaber. The sequence goes on along the minus strand of NW_028258406.1, from coordinate 17,032,930 downwards.
AGACACTCTACTAGGAGGAGGGGAAAGTGGATATAAAAAGAATTAAGTTGTGTAATGTACATGTACCAACTTCCCATGATGAATGTAATCATTATGTACTGCAAACATATACAAATGCCAGACTTGTGATACATGCCTGTAATTCTAGGACTCAGGAGGCTGAGGCAGGAGGAAGCCCACCTGAACTACATAATGAGGCCCTATCTCAAACAAACAAACAAAAACACACATATTAATAACAATTAAAATTTTTTAAAAGGAAGAAAAAGAAATATGTTATTAATGTCCCCAGAACAACTCTCCTGGTATTTATGAATTCCCCATATTATTTGAAGCTAATGCATCTGTATCAGTCAGCTTTTCATTGCTGGGACGCAATACCAAAAACCTAGAACTTAAAGGAGGAAAAGTTTAATTTGGGATATGGTTTCAGGGGATTCAGTCCATGGTTGGCTGGCTCCAAGGCAGGAATATCAAGATGAAGGGCAGGTGGAGGAAAGCTGCTTAGTTCATGGTGGCCAGGAACCACAGCAAGAAAACAGTGATAGAGATGAAGGACCAGATATAAAACCCAAGGTCATCCCAGACACACCCAGACACACCCAGAAGTGTTCGATACTAAGCTTCTTGGCAGCTCAAGTTGATACAATTACGATCAACCACCACAGCATCCTTCTCCATCCTCATATGTTACCCAACATCAGTTTTTGGTAAAATAACTGGCAGTTCAAAGTTCTGCCTTTCCACTCTTCTGTGTTTGTCATAGAACATGTAATTTAGGAATGAGAAGGTTTTTTTGTTGTGTGCTCAGAAGAGATCTTAAGTAGTAATCAGATGGCTGAAAGGGGACAGAAGAAGAGATGCAGAAAAGCTTTGCTACATTAACCCTATTTATGTTCTATCTCTCTGTTAAAATATGCAATAAAATATGCATTTATCATCAATGTAGTATTAAATTAGATCACTTTAGAAGATGCACTCAAGTATCAAGTTTGCTACCATGAACAAAATAGAGCTTGTGGGTGTCACCTAGATTCTGGAGTATGATGTGATAAACACAATATAATTGTGGAATTATGCAGAAGGCCCACCTAATCTACATGAATAATAACTGCTATCAATATATAGGGAAAAAAAAGACTGGGCAAAGATTACTTTTAAGTGAACATTGAAAGTTTGGGAATAGCAAAATAAATTTTGGGAGCTTTGGTTTTTGGTCTTCAGAATACAAAGCTTAATTATACAATGTAGAAAGTGCTCAGGGAGGAAGAAATATCACAAGCCAACAGTTTATTTTGGAGAATTGCTTTGTTTCAGTGATAGACCTTAAAGAGGATACTGAGAGTGAAGACACAGGTCCACCTGGGTGTGCTGCCAAAGCAGAGACACTGAAATCTGAGCCAGCTCTCCATCTTTTCAGAGAGGTTCATTGCTCAGGTTGCTATGGCTGCCACCACAGTGAGAGTACTTAACCAGATATTCACTTCACAGTTTTGGACACAATATCCTGAGACCAAAGTCTTATTCTTCCTGGGGCCTCCACCCTATCTTTCCCCGGTATCTGTCTAAACCCCAATCTCCTCTTAGCATAAGGACACCAGTCATGTGGTTTAATGCCCCTCCTAATGACATTATTTTAATTTAATCACTTCTTTTAAAACCCTATCTCTACTCTTCCCCCCTGTGAAGAAAGTATTTAGGCTTCAACTATCTGCCCCCTAGAGTTTCATGTTTTATATGATTACTGTGCTTATTTACATCAGCAATTTTGTATGTTTTTTCTTCCTGCTTAAAAAAACTTATCTCCAAATGTGACCATCTTCTGGGGTCCTGGGTATTAGGATTCAACATATAAATTTGGAGGGGACATAATTTAGTCTACAACAGATAGCCAACTTCTCCTAAATTTTAAAGGTCTTTGTCCTGAAATTAAAGTAAAACTCTCCCTTACTTGTATATAAATGAGGAAGAAGAATAAAGAATAGGTTGGGAGGTAGGTTGACTCATGTGAACAAAATTGCAGAATATATCTATCTATATCAATATATTCACACACCTGTATATAGACATTCAAGTGACACTGAATAAATCCTTGAACAAAGGGTTCAAATACAAGAAAGATAACTCAGACCAAAACACAACTTAGGCCAAAACACAGCCTCATGTAGAACCTTGGATATAAGTCTGAGAAAAGTGGAATTGGTCAAAAAGAAGATATGAAAGATTTTTTACATAGAGGAATACCAAAAACAAAACAGTTCTTTCTGAAGTTTAAACTAATTATGTAGGGTGTGTTGATGGGATAATGAAATAGAATTTCACAGATAAGGGAAAAAACGTTATGAGAACTTTGAATGAAATAGCAGCCATGGAAATGGAGGATGAGAAAGAAAATGAGAAGGGAAAAAAATCAAACTGCACAAAAAATTGGAACTGAAGAACCAGGAAGAAGTGAATGATAATGGTAACATTTAAGCACAAGTTATTCACTACTATTCTTGATAGCAAGAATGTTTCTCTTTTCTGATTTTAAATATCTAATTAAATTGTCACCTTAAAATATGGAACAACGATTTTTCTATTGTTAAATGCCTGTTTATTAACAGATTTGCTTTTGCAGAGCAGTGAATATTATTTAGAAAGGATACTTTTTTTCCACTCAGAAAGGCTTTTAATTCAGTAAAATGTTAAATTACTCACAAAACTTACTAATTAAATTGGTTGTAACTGCAACTATTAAAATGTGATAGCCAACATAATTGCCCAAAAGTGACTGTTAATGTCTCATTCGTAGAGGACATGCAAATTAATTTTATAGTTTCCTCTTTCAAATACACAATGCTTTCCTCTGTGATCTACCTGTCAATCCTTGCCTGCATAGCTCCCTCATTATGCTGCTACCAACTCTCTTTTGCTTCCTGAATTCATAGAAGTTGCAGTAGAAAGCAACCCCACAGCTTCACTCTATTACAGACATGAGCTTGTTTTAATATTCTATAAGCTATGATGAAATTATATACAATTACATAACTACAGGGTTGTATTCTGAGAAAGAGATGTTAGGTGATTTTTCCATCAGAGTGTGTATTTACACAAAGATAGCTGACCCTGCTAAGTGGCATTACCTAATGGGCCCACCATCATATATGTAATTCATCATTGAACATAATGTCATTAGGTGCCAGATGACTTTACAAACCCAATACAAAAGCAGGAGAGTGAGTGATAAAATTCCAAGCTGTAGCTCTGTTCCTTTGAGCTCTGGAGCCCAGCCTAACAGCATTCCTTGTGCATTTATGCTGCACTGGGGGAGCTGTCTCCAGGCCCACTCATAGAGATTTCATTTCAGATGGCCTTGGGAGATATTAAATAACCATTTCAATGTGTCTCATATTCCAGATGCTAAGAAATCCTCACTGCCTTCAAGCCTATGAGATCACCAATCCCAGATTCCCACTGTCTGAAATTGCAAACCTGGTGAAAATTGCTCAGCTGATCTCTAATTGTGAATATTGCCTGTTCCATTTCCCAACTACAATCTGGTACAAGTTTCTTGACAAGAAGACAGGTCTAGTACAAAGTGTTTTTTAAGGGTTAAAAATATGTGAAAACCTTAAAATAGTGATGGAGAGCCTTTTAGAGCTTTCAATGACACAAACACCCCTCTGTGGCACACGTGCCATAGGGTTGGCACCACTGTCCTAAAATGTGCTTACTATATGTGAAAAGAAATTTCTGTGATAAGATATCTTCAAAATAATTGCTTTGGGTGTGGAAGCACATAGACCAGGAACAGCAGCAGACAGGAGACTGGAGTTGGAGTAGAAGGAGTCTAGCAGGAGAGGATAAGAGAAGATGATCCTGCAGGAGTTGATATGAAAATCTTCATGTGGACCTTGGAGGGGCAGGGGAAAGGAAAGAAGGGAAAGGAAAAATTATGAGAAATGGAAAAACTGGAGACAAAATCTTTGTAAATAGGGAAGGGTGGAAGGGTGAAGAGAGTGTAGGGAATGGGGAAAAAATAAGAACCAAGATACATCATGTAAAGGTACAAGTTCCCAAGGAGAAATGTAAATGTGTTGTATACCTAAAATATACCAATAAAAAAATTTTTAAAAAAAGAAAATCCCATGTGGAACCACCCAATTGCTCAGGGAATCCAGTAAAAAACAAGCCAAGAAATATACTTCTTAAGGGCCCTTGAAAGAAACCATTTCACAGCATTGTACGGTGACCAATAACCAGCACTCTTGAGGCATATGGCACAGAAGAAAGAGATAGAACCTCTGGAGACAGACAGATACGAATGCAAACCCCAGTTCTGAAATTTGCTAGCTTTATACCCACTGCAGGTAATTCAAACAGTTTGATCATTGTTAAATTGTAGGCATTTTAGCAGAGCTACATGTTAATTATGAGAGATAATATCCATAAGACATAATACTTGCAGGTAGTGCACGTTAAATAAATAGCATGTCTCATTAATAGGAACCATGTTAAATTTTTTGTATGTCCAGTCTCATTAAATACTAGGACAATTTGGAGACATCCTTTGTTATTATCTTGTCCATTTTATAAGTAAGGAAGCTGATGCATAAATATTCAAGTAACTTGCCCAAGACAGCCAGTAGTTGTTGGAATCAAGATTTACACACAGGTGTTCTGGCACTTGTACACAATCATTGATTTCTATGTCCTGAATTTAAGGGCAGTTATATGGACTGGAATAGATTATCTTCATATAATTCTCACTTATAATTGGAAATATAAAAAAATACTTACATTAATATTCTCTACACAGTAAAGATGGAAGTAAATAAAGTCTTTTCAGAAACTTTTTGTCAATAGTAGGTATAATATAAACATCTTCTTCGGAACAAAAAGTAGAACCTGCCTTGCCATAAGGACAAAAGACACTAATCAATCCAAGTTGCATAATCTTTCAGGAAGACTAAGGAGTACACAAGGAAAAGACAAAAGAAAATTGTAAGTGTGATTGTTAATTATGTCCATTTAAGTAAGAGAAGCTCAACTAAATTGGCTCAGCAATTCTACACCCTAGGGTGTGGAAGACCCCTCTAGGGCGGCTGCTCACCTGGATGGTGTAAAGGGAAAATGAAGTAGGATGGATCTTCTTCTGTTTCTTCAGAGAAGCTCCAGTCTTCACCTTCACCTTGGACATAATATCCTGTTCTCCAGCACAGACACTTTGGCTTCAGGCACAGACCCTTCATTCTTCCTAGGTAGATGCTTCAGTTTTCCATGGGCAGGCCCATGGGCCTCCTGATATGGAGTTGCACATGACACTTCAGTGAGCTCCAGACTTTTGACTAGATCCTTTGGCCTCCAGGGTATGTGCAGACGCTCTATCATCCGACTCCGTGGGTGTCCATAGTAAGCTAATCTTGAAAAAAAAATTTTCTTAAAATTTTTATATCTTATATTATATGTTTCTCTAGTAAACACTGACTGATACAGCAAGTCACAAGATAACTGGAGAGCAGTCCCATAGGATAGGGAGACAGCAGACACCATAAAGTAGAATAAAATTTAGCAGAAGGATTTTCTAAACCAAGAGATATAGAAAAGGATAATGGTAGTGTGAGTTCATCACTGCTTAAGAACCAGGTGAGAAGAAGCAGTCAGAAGCACTGTTTGGAAGCCCTGGGAGATGAAACAAACAAGACAAGAAATCTCTTCACAGCAAATCAAACTATGCCAAAGATGTGATTCTGAGTATGGGGTGAGACAAGGCTTTACTGGCAGGTCTTTCTGCCTTAGAGAAACAATGAAGCTGAGGCTTATCATCTTCAGATGAGAGCTCAGTAAATCTGGCTCCCAACTACGAGTCTCTGACCAACTAGTAATAGCTGTATATCTTTGCCTCCATGACTCCAAAAGGCATGATCTCAAACAGGAGAAAGTGTGCCATCATCCAGGACAGGGCAATTAGAAATCTATAAAGCCCTGAGCTGCAAAGTAGTGAAATTGAAACTGACTCTCTAAACCAGGTAGGGAGGGGTCGGACAAGTAGCCCGAGGCTCCTCAGCTGTGTTCCAGTTCCTGTCCATGGCACAGTGAGGTCCCAAGAGCTGCTTGGCACCCCGCCTTTATCCGGTGCGCCCCTTAGCCGCACTGGTGCCTGCAAGGCCCAATTCCATCCCCCCCCCCCCGCCTTCCAGCTGTTCTGCTACTTGGTCACACACTACAGAGGCAGAGGGGATTATACTTCACATAGTTAAATGTGATAGATTAATAATAGATTAATAACTACCACAAATTTTCATTTTCTAAGCTGCGCTTGATGCTATGGTATTGCTGATTGTAACATTTGGCCTAACATGTTGTGATTGATCTAATCAGTTTTCCTTCCTGGTATAAGGAAAATAAAATAGCCTCAGAGTCATTAGAGACTCAAAACCTAAACACAAGCCATATCTGGAAGACACCTCTGAAAAGCAATCATTCCACAAGGGTTTTAAACACAAGCTACAAAGATACCTGCATTAAGCAATTTTGAAATATCAACCCAGGAATTAAACCAAGGACAGTACCAAAAACAAAAATGAGAAGACATTTAAGCAAGGCACAAACACAGGCTTCCATGCCACAAAAAGGAAATTCTGGAGGAAATAAGGTGGAAAAGTAGGATAATCAACCACCTGGACACCCTGAACTGATAGCACAGGAAGTAACAAAGCAGATACATGAGGCTCTAGAAAAATTCAAAGCAGAAATAATTTCCCAGATAAATATAGAGATGGTGAGCAGAGTGAAAGACATGATTAGGGGATCTAGAGCAGAAACATGCTAGAAGCAATGAATGCCCAGCATAAGAAATAAATGGAAACCATGATCACCCAACATAAGAAAGAAATGGAATCCATGAAACAGATTCAAACAGATATTCAGGAGATTAAAAACTCCGTTGAAAACATGCAGAGCAGACTAAGAGAATCTGAAGTTAGAATATCAGATATAGAAGACAGGATCACAGTTAAGGACCATGAAAACAGAGATTTCTTAAAGATAGTAAGGGACCATGAGAAATCAATCCAAGAGCTGCTAGATGATGCAAAGAAGAATAACATAAGACTGATAGGAGTCCACAAAAAAACAGGAGAAAGTACAATTGACATAAAAAATTCTGTTCACAGAAGTAATGGTAGAGAACTTCCCAGACAGAGGTAGAGAACTGGACAGACAGATAAGTGAGGCATATAGAACTCCACCCAGCCATGATCAAAAAAAATCTATACCTAGACATACAATAGTCAAGATCCCAGAAACCCAACAGAAGAACAAAATTCTACAGGCAGTTAGAGAAGAGAAACAAATCACCTACAAAGGAAAGCCCATCAGAATCATGGCAGATTTCTCAACACAGACCCTCAAATCAAGGAGAGCCTGGAGTGAAGTATTTCAACCCCTAAAAGAAAATAACTTCCAAGCTATACTGTTGTATCCAGCAAAATTATCTTTCAAAATCAATGGGGAAATTAGATATTTTCATGACAAAGAACACCTGAGAAATTTCATGAACACCAAACCAGCACTCCAATCAATTTTATGCAATATCCTAGAAAAAGACAATGAAGGTCACAACTCCATGAGGGCCAACAGAGACAAAACACCACACAAGGTAAGGCACTAAAGGGAAAGGGGGAAAAATAAGAAAAGAGCCAACAACAATAAAACATCATGGCAAGAATGAGTCAATATCTCTCAATCATAACTATCAATGTTATATCAATCAAAAGAAACAGACTGACAGAATGGATTAAGAAGCAAAACCCAGCAATATACTGTATACAAGAAACACACCTAAGTCAAAAGGAAATTCATAGACTGAAAGTAAAAGGATGGAAAACAGTTCTCCATGCAACAGGATCCCAGAAAAAAAAGGGGTAGCAATCTTATTTGCAGATGAAGTAGATTTGAAACCAAAACTACTTAAGAGAGATAAAGATGGTCACTATATCCTTGGAAAGGAAACAATCCAAGAGGAAGAGATGACAATCCTAAATATATATGCACCAAGTACGAATGCCCCCAACTATACAAAACAAATATTAATGGACATGAAAAAACAAATAAGCACTAACACAGTTGTAGTGGGGGACCTCAAAGCCCCTCTATCACAAATAGTCAGATCATCTAGGAAAAAAATTAACAATGAAATTCTAGAGCTGAACCAAGCTATTGAACAAATGGACTTAATAGATGTTTATAGAGTGTTCCACCCCACAAAATCAGAATACACATTCTTTTCAGCTGCACATGAGTCATTCTCCAAAATAGATCACATGCTAGCACATAGGGCAAATCTAAGTAAATGTAAAAGAATTCAAGTTATCCCCTGTATATTATCACATCATAGTGCAATAAAATTCTAGATCAATAACATAAGAAACTGCAGAACACCCACAAACACGTGGAAATTGAACAACACTCTCCTGAACAGCCAATGGGTCACAGAGGAAATTAAAGAAGAAATTAGACAGTTTCTACAAGTAAATGATAATGCCAGTACAACATACAGGAATCTGTGGGACACAATGAAAGCAGTTATGCATGGGAATTTCATAGCAGTGAATGCCCATATTAGGACAACAGAGAGAACTCAGTTAAATAACCTAATGCAGAACCTTAAGCTCCTAGAAAAAGAAGAGCATAACAAACCCAAAGCTCATACAAGAAAGGAAATTATAAAGATCCCAGCAGAAATCAATGCAATGGAAACTAAGAGAATGATACAAAAAAATCAATGAATCGAAGAGCTGGTTTTTTGAAAGAATAAATAAAATCAATAAACCTTTACCCAACCTTATCATAAAAAGGAAAGAAAAGGCTCAAATCCATGCAATTAAGAATGAAAAAGGTGAAACCACAACAGATCCAGCAGAAATTCAGAGGATCATCAATACCTACTTTGAGAATCTGTACTCTAATAAAATGGAAAACACAGAAGAAATGGACAGATTCCTAGATACATACAAATTGCCAAAGTTAAATGAAGAAGATATAGAAATTCTAAACACCCAAATAACAATGAGTGAAATTGGAAAATGTAATAAAAAATTTATCAACAAAGAAAAGCCCAGGTCCTGATGGGTTCACTGCTGAATTCTACAAGATGTTTAAAGAAGAACTATCACCATTACTCTTTAAACTCATCAAGGAAATTGAAAGAGAAGAAAGGCTTCCAAATTCTTTCCTGGAAGCAAGTGTTACTTTGATTCTAAAACCAGGGAAAGACCCAACACAAAAAGAGAACTACAGACCAATCTCCCTAATGAACATAGATGCAAAAATCCTCAACAATATACTGGCAAACAGAATACAGAGGGTCAACAAGAAGATCATACACCCTGACCAAGTCAGATTTATCCCAGGGATGCAAGGATGGGTCAACATCCAAAAATCAATAAGTGTAATACACCATATTAACAGAGTCAAGGACAAAAGCCATATGACAGTCTCAATAGGTGCAGAAAAGGCATTTGACAAAATCTAGCACCGATTGATGAGAAAAAAGCTACAGAACATTGGAATAGAAGGTCTTTATCTCAACCTGATTAAGGCTATCTATGAAAAACCAACAGCCAACATCATACTAAATGGTCAAAAACTGAAAACTTTCATGCTAAAATCAGGAGCAAGCCAAGGATGCCCACTATCACCACTCCTGTTCAATATTGTTCTGGCAACATTAGCCATAGTAATTAGACCAAAAAAAGAAATAAAAGGAATAAGATAGAAAAGGAATAACTGAAACTGTAATTATTTGCTGATGATATGATACTTTACATAGAAGACCCAAAAAACTCTGTCAAAAGCCTTCTAGACCTAATTGACAGATTCAGAAGAGTAGCTGGTTATAAGGTCAACACTCAAAAAACAATAGCCTTCTTATACGCAAATAGCAGACCCATTGAGAGAGAAATTCGGGAAATAATTCCTTTTAAAATAGTATCTAAAAAAATGAAATATCTAGGAATCAATCTAACAAAGGAAGCAAAAGACCTCTACACTGAAAACTACAGCACTCTAAAGAAGGAGATTGAAGAAATTACAAGAAAATGGAAAGATATCCCTTGTTCCTGGGTAGGAAGAATCAATATAGTGAAAATGGCCATACTTCCAAAACTGCTATATAGATTTAATGCAATACCGATTGAAATTCCAACAATATACTTCACAAAACTAGAGAAAAAAATCCAAAAATTCATTTGGAAGCAGAAGAAACCTAGAATAGCAAAAGCAATTCTGGGCAACAGAGACATGGCTGGGGGTATCACAATCCCCAACTTGAAACTATACTACAAAGCTACTGTGATAAAAACAGCATGGCACTGGCAAAGAAACAGACCCAAAGATCAGTGGAATACATTAGCAGATGCAGAAACAACTCCAGACTTCTCAGCTACCTCATCTTTGACAAAGGAGCCAATTGCCCTCATTGGAGAAAAGATAGCCTGTTCGATAAATGGTATTGAAAAAACTGGATTTCAACCTGCCAAAGATTAAAACTAGACCCATACCTGTCACCGTGCACTAAACTAAGATCGAAGTGGATTAAAGAGCTAAATATCAAGACAGAAACAGTAAACTTGCTGGAAGATAAGTTAGGTAGAACTCTCAATGACATTGCCATAGGAAAAGACTTTATGAACAAAACTTCAGTAGCACGGGAGCTAACACAAAGAATCAACAACAGGGATCTCATCATATTAAAAAGCTTCCACACTGCAAGAGGAACCACCAACAGAGCTAAGAGACAACCTACAAGATGGGAAGAAATATTTAGCAGCTGTACCTCAGACAAAGGTCTACTATCTAGAATATATAAAGAATTGAAAAAAATCAGACCCCCCAAATTCAAAGACCCAATTCAAAAATGGGCATCTGAAATGAACTGACATTTCTCAGACAAAGAAGTAAAAGCAGCAAATAAATATATGAAAAAATGTTCAACATCACTGGTCATTCGAGAGATGCAGATGAAAACAACACTGAGATTCCATCTCACCCCAGAAAGAATGGCTGCTATCAAGAAATCAACCAATAACAAATGCTGGCAGAGGTGTGGAGAGAAAGGATCCCTTCTCCATTGTTGGTGGGAGTCTAGACTGGTGCAACCACTGTGGAAATCCATGTGGAAATACTGCAAAGAACTAGGACTAGAGGTCCCATTTGACCCAGCTATTCCCCTGCTGGGTATCTTCCCCAAAGAATTAAAAGAATCAGACCACAGGGATATATATGCACCTATGTGTATAGCAGCACAGTTTGTAATAGCTAAAGTTTGGAAACAGCCCAAGTGCCTATCAACTGGAAACTGGATAAAGAAGATGTGGTTTTTTTATAAAATGGAGTACTACTCAGCCATAAAGAATGAGAAACTAGAGTCATTTATAGCTAAATGGGTGTATATTGAAGCCATACTCTTAAGTGAAATAAATAGGACACACGTGTAAATACCAAATAGTATCTCTAGTGTGAGAAACTGAAAGTGTAAATAAGGATGAAAATGATTAAAATGAATAATTGATAATTTGAAATAGGAAAAGGTCCAAAGGGGTAGGGGTGGTGGGAGGGGAAGCGGAAAGGGAAGAAGGGAAAGGAAAAATTATGAAAAAGAAAAAAAAAAAGGAAACAAAGTCTATGTAAATAGGGAAGGGTGGTGGCGTGAAGGGCGCACAGGTAATGGGGGAAAAAGTGAGAACTAAGATAGATCATGTTCAGGTACAAACACCCAATGATAAACGTAAATGTATTGTATACCTAAAATGTACCAATTAATATATAAAAAAATAAAAAATAAAATATAAACCAGGTAGGGAAAATCTCTGCAGAAATCATGAGGAAGATGACTTCTCTTGGCCTATGCCTGGAATTAATTTGAAGACTGTAAGACTATAAATCAATTTTAAGTACGTTATGAATAGTTTGAAGAGAAAATTCAAATGTTCTTGTATAAAAATTTACTCTACTTTAGATCAAAGGGCAGAAGCTAAGAATATGGATGGGGAAGAAAGCCCTAGGGGGAAGAAAAAACAGAAAAAAGGAAAGGTTCATATTCTAAATACATTGGTTTAAGAGGAAAGAGAAGCCTATATTTATCTCACTTATTATCATATTATTCATCGTCTTCAACTATACTTCACAGTATTTTCTACCTCTGTCCTTGGTACTTTGATCCCAGGTTCCCCGTGATGAAAAGCAAGCACTGAAACTGAGCTCAGCAGGTTGGGTTCCAGTCCTCATTCTACCACATAGTAACCAAGTTGGTGGACTTGGAGATGAGCTGCTCAGTGCTTTTTCAAGGGAGGCCTTGCTGCCCTGTGGCTAGGAGTACAATCAATAGACACCCAACAGGTATCAACTGCAGAGAACCATGCCAAGCTACCCTCCTGCTAAAACCCATAATTGATTCCATTTTATATTGAGATGAAGACAAAATTCCTTTTCATGCCTAAAAGTCCTTGCAAGATATGTCTTCAAGCTATCCATCCAACCTCATTCTAACGCTGCTGTTCCTAACACTCTTCACCCCAGTATCACGATGCTCCCTTCTGCCTCAAAAGCTTTGCATATATGATATTTTTCCTAAAATCTCTTATTATTCCCCTTCTGTCTTTACAATTACTTTTACTATAACTCCTAGGTCAACCATTACTTCTTCAGGGAATTTTCACATGTTACATAATGACTTCCAATGTGATGGTATTAGGAGACAGGAGATTAGGATATATACAGTGTAAAGTTATCATGATCAAGCCAATTATTTCTAGCTACCTTTTTAATATGTGTGATGAGAAGACATGAGATCTACTCCATTAGCAAATTTCAAGTACAAAATATGGTATAATTATTACCTATATTGGCCATGTTGTACATTAAATATCCAGACATATTCACTCTTGATACCATGACTAAATGTGACCCTCAGGAAGGCATAAGTGTACTTCCTATGTGGATAGCACAGCAAACTAAATATTTGATGAACATATGGGCAGTAATTCATCCACATCCAGGTACTACTCCTACTCACCAGCATCTAGTTTTTCATTTCTTCTGAGCAATTGAAAAGATATATTTCCTGACACAGCATAAAGCCAGTAAGCATGATGGTATGGGTTTTCCCAGGCTACAGCTTTGCTTTGCTTGTGTCAAACATTCTACAGTTCTTCCCTCATTTTTTTCTGCTACCATAACCAACTTAGGATGAACATGTAGCTTGAGGAAAACTATAAACATTTTTGCTTTTGGAGATTTTACTCTTTCCACATGATCTAGGAATAATGTTCCTTGGTATTTACTTAAAGGAGTTGATAATGTACAATTACATAAAAATCAACATGCAAATGTTTATAGTGACTTTAATCATAACTGTTAGAACTTGGAAGCAACAAGATATTCTTCAGTGGTAGAATGGATAGAAAATTGGTACACCTAGGTAACTGAATAGCATTCTACACTAAAAATAGAGGAGCACTCAAACCAAGAAAAGACAGGAAGAAATTTTAAATATGTATCACTAAATGAAAGAAGACAACCTGAAAGGGATACATACTATATGACTTCAGCTATATGATGTCATGGAAAAGGCAAAATTAGAGACACATTTAAAAGATTAGTGGTATCCAAGAGTTAGGGGAAAAGAAGTAAAAATGGGGGCAACTTAAGGAGATTTTTAGGGCAATGAAATTAGTCTATACGATACTCTAATGGTGAATATAAGGCATTAAATATTCGACAAAACCCACATGATATACAACATAAAGAGTAGACCCTTACATAACTACACTATGAATTTTAGTTAATAATAATATAATAATATTTTTGCTTTGAGAGAGATTGAGATTTGAAGGTTATTCATTACTGAAGTATGTTACCTCATCAATAACTGACGCAGCATTTATAAGTCATTCAATTGTAATAAGTTCACAACAAAGCAGGAAAAAATATAATGTATGTGATTTCACTTGTATCTGAGCAGTTCCCCAGAGGCCCATGTTTTAAACCCTTGGTCCCTAGACCAAGGCTCTGTTAAAAAAAAAAAAAGTGAATCTCTGTATAATACACTTTTCATTTAAGGATGCTAGTTTCTTAAGATATTTAATGAACACATAAGCATTGCATTAGGTTAGGTTATATAACAAATATATGCTCAGAATGACATATCTGAGTTCTTTTCAGGGATGCATGGGATTTTGAGCTATTGTAAGTTGTATGATTGCTATATTATAAATATACTCAGGGAGCAGCTTAGTAACAGCATGAAGATCAAGTAAAAAGAGATCACAAATGAATTCTCATTTTTTCCTAATGCAAAATTGAACTAAATCTGAGTCTGAATTGTCCTTGTGCTGCCCACATTTCCCATAGGGAATGAATGGTATAACTTGAGGTAATGAGGCAATAAGGCTTTGCAGTTAAGAAACTGATGGAAAACATAACATATTACAAGATCTTTAAGTGATTCTTGGGGGAAAATTGGTCATCATGGAGGATGAAGAGAAACAGAATAATCTATTGCAAGTGAAACTACTTCTCTGTTTGTTCCTAAGAATAAGAGGAAAATTTATTATTTTCAGTGATTCTCCTAGTAATGATTTTATCCCATAATTGCATGTCTCTGTTTTTGCAAGTGAATCAATCAATCAAAGGTAATTAGGTACAGACACATTCTGCATCTGGACAGCCCATGAATAACTACACCATTTTTATAAATCAAAGATCAGTGAACTAAAATAACAGTCTTATGGTCTTCAGTATAGGGAAGTTTAACACATTTCTTCCAACCCAGAAATAAGAGTAGGCTGATTCTCACTGACCTTTCTACACTGACCTTTCTCTATGATTTTTAAATTCCCAAAGAATGCCAATTAATAGTTCCCCTATAACTACATCTGTTATATTTTTCTCCCCAAATTATCCAGCATAAGTTTTGGGGAACAGAGATCATATTTAAATAAGATTATAGTTGTGAAAACACTTGGTGACTATAAAAACAACATAATAAATGTTAGGTATTATCATCATTTGTACCTGAATCTAAAACAGTAGAAAAAAAACAAGACTGGTTGAGCTACATTTAATGATCAAATAAGTTTCTCTCAAAAGACTATCAGAATATTAAAATTACATTCATACTAATGAAATCCAACCCACAAACTAAATCTGTTCCCCTTTCATTTAGGCTTTATACTCAATTATTCAATTATTCACCAAGGAAAATTATCAAAGTTTATAGAAATGCAATAATTTCAGTCTCAAAGAGGAAAAATATAAAGATATTCTATGACAATAACTAGTGGACAGATTTCTAAATTATGTATTTGATGTTATTGATGCTATCTTTTTCTGGGCTAAGTAGATTATTCCAAGATTTTCAAAACTACAAATTTACATTTAATCTAAAATATCATCATAGGGCCAGGGATTTAGCTCAGTGGCACCATGCCTGCCTGGCAAGTGCAAGGTCATGAGTTCGAACTCTGATACCAAAAAAATAGCATCACAATGACAATAATAGTGTCTGAGAATGCACTCAGTAAATAAACACTTTATGGCTGATGAATAGCTGCAGGATCAATAACATGCTCCTACCAGGACTGTTCTTACATGAAAGACATGATCTAAAAAATAGGTGGTTCCCATTTCTATACTCCAAAGGTTCCTCAAGACTTAAAACCCTTCCTAGAGATAAATGTGCTTGTAAGTCAAACCATCAAAAAAAACTGAAAATAAATAAGAAGTCTCAAAAGTGTCTTGGAGGTAGAAGAACTGGAGAACATCACAGGTATAATAAGGAGAAGACTAGACTCAGGAAGTGGAAGATGGAAACAGGGTATATAGGATCTGCCATAGGTCTGAACATTAGAATATTTTGGGGAGAAAAATTTCAGAAGAAAAAGAGAACTAATAACCATGCAATTTGGTAACCAAAATAAGGGAATGAATATGTGGGACAGCATCCTGCAAAATGCCTACCTTACCATATGTGCTTGATAAGTAAGTGGCATTGTTTAATGGTGATTTTATAGTACATGGAATCAGAGGCCTGAATTTTTGCAAAACTCTCATAAATTCTACCTCTGCCCCTGCCCTTGATATCAAGAAACATTCAGAAAAAAATTGGTTTGATGATCTTCAGAGGGATCATTGATGGATAATAACAAGTCACATCACAAGGAAAAGAGCAAGAAAGTTTCTAAATCAGAGAAACCTCTTTGGACTCCACTCCTGCTTCCAGTGTTCAGTGGGATGTACTATCATGTGAACACCTTCAGCCTGAGAGAGAATACAGTATCACTGCTAAAAGCAGTTCATCATGGATCTGCTCCTTCCTCTGGCCAAACTTGCATTCCACAAGGGGAAAAACTTCCTGGGTTTTAGAGCACTGAAAAAAGATGAAAGACTCAGTGTGGGATAGACCTACGAAGTTTTCCAACCATATTTATAAAGCCAAAATCAAGTTACAGCCAGAAGGAAACTACATATATGAAATTTAAACTATGACGGAGTCCAGGAAATTAATCTAGGTTTGATAAATTAACTTCTTCATGTTACATATGAGGAAATTGTGTTTGGGAACTGCCCCAATGACTTAGCTGGCTGGTAAGACAAGCATGGGCCAAGAGTCACATCTCCTAAGGACCCCACACCATCTGTTGCACTGCACTGCCATGCCTGGGGCCAGGAGGTGGTGAACACTCCTGGCAGAAATATCTGTATACATGCCCTCGACATTTAATTTTACTCATATGTATTTTTCAATACTACATTGTATATCCATGTGAATATACTCTCTGTGTGAGAACATCCTATCTGTACTTGAGAAGAATGTGCATTCTACTGTTGTGAGGTAGAATGATCTGTGTGCTTAGTTCATTTGGTTTACAACACAGTTGAAATTTTGTAATTGATCTGTCTAGACATTATCACTATTATTAAAAGTATGGTATTGAAATCTCCTTTGATGTTTGTACTACTAATTTCCCTATCAGTTCTGTTACTTGGATATACTGATATTGGGTACATGTATATGCACAATGTTATCTTCTTGGGAAATTGATCCTCTTATCATCACAAAATGTATGCATTGTGACAATTTTTGACATAAAGACTACTTGGTCTGATGTAAGTATATTCACACACTCTTGTTCTTTTTCTGGTTACCATGGCATGGAATATCTTTTCTAACCCTTTACTTTCAGCATACATATGGCCTCAAATTTAAAGTGAGTTTTTTGTTAATAGCCTGCAGTTGGATCTTGTTCTTTTATGCAGATAAGAACCAATACAATTGTAATAAGAGAACTCAATAGCTCATTATTGCAAATAGATGATCAACTAGGCAAAAAATCAACAAAAAAATATCAGAGCTGAACCAAACCTTTGAACAAGTGGACTTGGTAAATATCTACACAGTGTTCCACCCCACAAAACAAAACTAGAGACTTCATTTGACCCAGCTATACCCCTTCTTGTATCTTCCTGAAAGAGTTAAAAGCATCATACTACAGCAATATATGCACACTCATGTTTATAGCAACACAATTTGTAATAGCTCGATCTTGGAAATAGCCCAGATGCCCATCAACAGAGGAATGGATAATGAAAATGTGGTTTTTATATATAATGGAGTACTACTCTGCCATAAACAAGAATAAACTTGAGACATTTTTAGGTAAATGGATGCACCTTGAGACCAATCTGAAAGTGAAATAAATTGAACATACTTTTAAATATGACATTGTTTCTCTTGCCTGAGAAACTGAAAGCATAAATAAGGACTAAAATGAATGATAGATATTGGAAAATATAAAGAAAATGTTCAAATGAGAAGGAAAATAAGAGAGGGGGAGGCGGAGGAAGGAAGGGAAAAAGAAAAAAGAGAATGGAAGGAAAAATGGAAACAAAGCTTTTGTAAATAAGGATGGGAATAAGGGTTGAAGTGAAGGAAGGGAACTGGAAAAGAAAAGAAGAATCAAGATATATTATGTATAGGTGCAACTTTCCTGTGGTGACTATCATCATTATGTACATACAAAGTGTACGAATAAAATTAATTTAACAAAAAGAACAAAACTGGTTCAGAACATTAGGTAACAGAAGGCAAACTCAATTTTTTTATCAAATGCTGCTAAATTCAGGACCAACTGGGACTGCCTCCTAGAGTGCTGGATTTTTTAAGGAAAATTCATATGATAATGACACACATATTTAAATTGAAAGTATCCAACCAGAGCTGCAAACTTGAACATGTACCCATTGTCTTTGGTCCAGTTTCTACCATGCACCCTCTCCTGGAAGCTTCTCCGACTAGAGAGCCCATCCCCTGCTCTCTCCACTGGAAGAGAGACCTTTAAGCCCCAGCGCATACTTCATTCCTCTTTCACTAATCCTATTAAATACACAGTTTGAGTCCTTGTAAACACCTAAATAAAGTCCATCAACAAATGAGTACTTGTGGTCCAATATAAACATGATATTCACAGAAAAACACTGCTTCCTAAACTACAACTATGCCTAAAATGTGAAGCCAGAAAAGTAATGTTTCTGAAAAAATACACAATGAAGTAAGTGAAGAGCTTTTTATTTCAGAAAAAAAGAATTTGGTAACATTGGAAGAAGGTGTAGGATCCTACATACGTAAAATGCACACAAGTTTTAACAAATGTAGAAATGTGAATTAAATTTTGGCTCAGACTTCAGTGATTAAAAGGAGCCCTTGGTTGAAGGTGCTAAGGGCAAAGCATCTCAGGGGCAGTAGTGTGCACACAGGTCTGGAGGCAGGATCAGTTTGACATGATTTAAGGAAGAGTAGCACATGTATGGGGAGAACATTAAAAGATGAGGCTTTGAAGAAAGATGAGTCTATTTCTGGCAGACCACATAGGATCTGGCAACAAATATCTGAATTTTATTCTAAGGGAAGTACTGAGCCATTAGAAAATTGTAAGCAGGAAGATGATTTGGAGAATGGCTTATGGGGCCTGGGGGCAGGAGCAGAAATAGAACAGTATCACAGACATCCAGGCCGTAAATAATAATGGCTTAGACTATGGCAGGAGGAGCAGAAGCTGTGAGGGGAAGATTTGGAGTACTTCTCAAGACCTATTGATAGATTATATGAAGGGAAAAGACTTCTAGTGTAGGCAGGAAAAGCAGTGTGCCGGTCGAATGAATGTGGATGTCTACAGTAGTGGACTAAAGTTTGCAAGATAAATCATTACAAAGTTCAATTTACAATTCTGCACTTACTGAAAAAAAAAAAAAACCACACAAGTTAGAGAACATTTGAGTTAGCACAAATGTGTGTGGCAAAGATTTTGAAGTTTGATTCAGGCCCATGCTTATAGAACCAGAGAGTGACACAGCTGTTAAAAAACAAAAATAGCTGTCAGGATTAGACTATGTAATAGAAGCTCAGAATTTAAAACAGAAAGAGCAGTCTAATGTATGATTCCTTCTGGAGAAGTCATTCCTTCTGGGTCCCTCATTTACTAAAATATGTTGACTGACAAACTGATCGTCTCTATATGATGGTGAAAGTGTGAAAATGTTGTACTGTGACAAAAGGTTGGAAGAAATAGGAGCATTTAGCATGAAGAATGGAAGATTAAAGAGGAATGCAATAGAATCTATAAAGTGCTGATTTGACAATGTGATAGGATGTACTCTATATCACTACAGGAAATACAAGGTGGGCCAAGACTCTAAAATACAATAAAAATGATTTTTCCATAAAAATATTTTCTAACAATAGTGTTCCAAATCCTATTTGTTTAGTGAGGCGATAACATCTTATATCACTAGAAGGATTCCTATATACCCTAGATCTGGATTGTCCAATCCAATGCTAATATAACATGATTATATATCCTCTAAGTAAACACATCTGGTTGGAGTTAATGAAGGAAAACTCATGAGTCATGATGCATGCACATGAAATGAAGAAAACAAAGGTAATTAATGGTACAACTGTTACATCTAGGAAATTTGGCACTCAAGTATCAAGACTAGGCGCATAGTGCTTTAATGGATAGCCCATTAGAAGACAAAAGCCTAGGGAAAGGAAAGACGAAAAGTCATTAAAGGATGAAACATGAAGTTAAGTGTGAAATTTCTATAGTACTCCTTATGAGGATCAAGAATTCCAAACAAAGAAATTACACACACACGCAAGAGAGTGGTATCAACTCTATATATAGAATTGAATGACACAAGTTCAGAACCCAGGGATTTGCTAATTGTTACTTGATCCCAGAAATGTAAGTAAAGGGGCCTAATATAGAGAAAGTGGTCAGTGTTTGTGATGGTTGTTTTATGGGTCAACATGGCTAGGCTATAGTACCCAGTTACTTAACCAAAACTAACTCAAGTGTTGCTGAAAAGGTATTTTGTAAATGTGGTTAACACCTATAATCAGTTAACTTTAAGGAAAGGAGATAATCCTCTATAATGCACATGAGGCTTGCCCTGTCATTTTAAGGACCGACAAGCAAAAACTGACATCCTGGAGAAGAAATTCAGGCTCAAAAGTACATCAGATTTTGCCTGTGTTTCCATTCTGCTAGCCTGACCTATAGATTTCAAACTTGCTTAGCTCCCACAATTGCTTGAGCCAGTTACTTAGAATAATTTTCTTTAGATATAGATGTTGATAGATCCCATTAGCTCTGAAGAATTCTGACTTTAAAAATACAGTAATATTTCAAGCTAGAGGCCCAGAACAATGGAAAAGTCATAGCTATAATGAGTAAGTTAGAAAGCATGTCTGTTAGAAAAGAAGGCAAGTTTATGTTTCACTGTGATTTTTATCTTACTCTTCTATTGATATAGTTTATTATTAAATTAACACAACATGCATGAAATATGTAAAATAAAGAAAACAGACATACTGAATGCTGACACAATTATATTTTCTTCTATATCTTCTTTGCTGGGGTTTTTTTTATAAATAATGCATATTCAAATGAATATATACTCTGTACGGTGTGTTAAATCAATAATACTGTACTATAACCATTCATGAGTTACCACAAAGCTTTCATAACCACTTGATTGTGAAATGGCTAGCTAATATTCTATTGATTAAACACATAAAAATATATCTAAACAATCCATTATGGAATATGTAAGTTACTTCTAGTTGTCTCATGATCTGTGAATTAGCAGAATAACTATCACCTACATATGCTTTTTCAATATTTGGACTCATCTCCTCTGAGAAAAAAATCCTAGATTTAGAATTTTGGAATTGCAACCAGTAATCCATGATTACACACTAGTACAGTCACATTGCTCTACAATACACTGAAATATGCCTATACAAGTTAGTAAATTGCCACTCCCTATTATTATCCCTAAGTATTCCTATTCTCTCATCTTGAGGCCCTCCTTTGGAAACACCTTAATGTCTCTAGGATCTCAAAATAAGGGATTAACACTTGACTGCATAAAAGGCCCTGGGATCTTCTTGAACCTTGTAACCAGGATCCTGGTTGGTCAGTACCCATCCTTTACCTG
Source organism: Heterocephalus glaber (assembly GCF_053883595.1). Lineage (NCBI taxonomy): Eukaryota > Metazoa > Chordata > Mammalia > Rodentia > Bathyergidae > Heterocephalus > Heterocephalus glaber. Next base: position 17,011,384 of record NW_028258406.1, on the reverse strand, counting down.
GTATTAAATATTTTGGCCTCCCAGAGTCAAAGGCACTTATGTAAGTTATGCTGTATATATCAATTCTCTCCGTTTTAATTAACATCTCATTTAACTTGTATTCATGTACTGGGATTAGGCTAAAACATTCCAGGAGAAATAATTTTATCCAATTCATCCTACTTGATTATTTTAAACTTTTCTGAGGCTAGAAATTCCTCTAGAAGTTGCTAGACATACCCTTCCCCTACCCTACCTCTCCATCACACTCCAAGTTGATGCCTCTTTTTCTTTTCTGAGAGGCTATAACTGACAGTATCACTTTCTTCTCTGCCACCTCACTCCTTACCTCCACTTGAGTGAATCTTAGTTCTGACAGACAGGTTACCCTTCCTCTCCCCTGTGTAGGCAAAGAGGATCTATAAATATTTTTTGAGTTGTGGATGATGCACAAGCTGTAATTTTTATTATTGTCCTAAATTCATTAGGGCTCTGGAAGATCCTAAAAATAGTACTGTCAAGACTATTAAGAGACTGGGCAACTCTGAACTCAATGAGCCAACAATTTTTCTCTCTCTGAAGTAAATATTTGAAGGTACCTATTGTTGACAAAAGAAAAAATAATCATTCTTTGCACTTAGAAAAAATTCATACAGGGAATTTATGCTGAATATGTTTTTTTCACATTGTGGTTCTTCCAAAGAAATCAATCAGAAAGGATTATTGCATAGTATGCTCATCAATCCTCATGAAGCTATTGCAACACACACTCCAAATTTAGTGTTCATCCAACTCAGTTCTGGAGTTCTCCCCACAGCGCATCTCTCTTTCTTTTGACTGTGCCAATTCCTCTTGAGAGTCATTCCTAAAACAATAGTGACTATGACAGAATTAATTAAATCGTTATAAGAATAAACTGCACCCAGTTCAAAATGACTGGAGACTTAATCCTCAGAGAAGACACATGAAAGAAATTTAAGATACTCTGAGAAGGCTATTCTACAGGAAATGTCATATTAAAATCCACTAAATGAAAATTCAAAACTTGTCTTAAGATACTCTTAATTTTAAGCAACTAATAGAATTTGTGCTTCTAAAAGAAATTATCATCAAGAAACAAATACGGTCATCTCATATGAAACTCTTCAAGTATTATTGAAAGAGGAAAACTATTCTGCCCATCCATTTATGAATACATACTTAGGTAATCCATATGGTATCTAGAATATGCAGCTCACAGGAACTTTGCAATCTAGTTGGCAAAGGAAGACATAGAGTTAAAAAGTTATGCTAAGTTCCAGATAGAAGAGTAACTTAGAAGAGGGAGTTTGTGTTAGTTGAGCAATTGTGCTCATAAAGAAACTAGGCATATGATGGACCTTAGGAACACTTGAGGAAGTGAAAAGAAAGAGAGTGTGATTAAATGATAGATAATATCATGAATGAAAGAACTGAAATATAAATCTTTCATTTGCAATGAACGGTTCCCCCAGGCCACTTTGAAGAGGAGTAGCAAGAGATGTGATTAACCTAGTAGAAGGGATGGCAAATTTAGGTTGGGAGTTCAGGCACTTCCCTTGAAGATAAGAGAAGTGAATTGAGAGTGGTTGAAAGAGGTGCTGAGTGAAAAGGATCAGTTTAAGTGTGTTCAGTGCAGAAAAATGTTAACTAGATAAAACAAAAACATGCAAGTAGCCAATAGTATGGCTATAACAGTGCTCCTCAGTCCCTAGAGATCAAAACAGACAGATAATCTCTCTATTGTTGCCATCAGGCAGGTGAGAAAAATGCTAAGAGAACAGAAGAAAAGATAATAGATTTCTTTATTACAGTGTCTCTCACCTACATTATTCTACCTGTTTTATCAATATAGATGCTCTTCTTTGTACCTGAGAATCCAGGTACAGTTGTCACATAAAGATTTATTCTCTTTATTTATCATACAAAAAATTACCTAAAATTTTGTACTTTTGAATTGTAAATAATTAGGAAAAAAAATGTTTAAATATGGACACAAGGGCTGAGGCTGTGGCTTAGTGGTAGGGTGCTTGCCTTGTAGGCACAAGGCCCTAGGTTTGATTCATAGCACTGTCAAAAAAAATGGACATAAAAGTGCTAGAAGAAGCAATCTGCCATGGACCCTGAGTGCTCCATACACATGTCCTTACTTAATGTGTCTAAAAACAAGGCCTAACTGTCTCTGGAGCAATTTCTAAGCTTGTCACACCATAGGTAAGTAAATTCACAAAATGACCACAGTGTGATGACTGTGTGGCAACATGATCCTCACTGAGGGAGGATAACTTGTTTTATGCTTGCTACAAAGGGTTCCAGGCCTTTAGCATTGCATTTCTCTTGTGTTACAACTTACTGTACACATAGCCCTTGTCTGGACCCATCACGATGCCCTGTGGGACTCAGATGCTGGGAGTGAACCACCACATCAGTGCTCCTACTATTCACTGTACTGTGATCAATAAGCTGTCTTGCTCTGATCCACTCTATCTTATTGTCTATTTTTGTACTTATAGAGTTAAGGAATTGCTATATCCTCTATGCTCTCTTCTTGAACAGCAAACCAGGTGACAAAATAGGCAATGGGATTATGCAAAAGACAAGACCCTGTTGGCCTGTTTGAGGGACATAATAAAACTCCCAGGAAGGTGAAAGCAAATCTTTCATCCAAGGAGAGCAAATGATCCCTCACTTTCCCACCTGTTAATGAGCTGGAGTTCAACCAATGAATAGAGCCAGTGATGAGAAGACAGATCAAAACAAGCTACTGAAGATGTTCTTGCTCTTCTATGAAATAGTCAAGCAGGAAAGCACTCCAGGCTCTAGCAAAAAAGAAAACACAACCATGCCCCTTTTTTAACACCTACAACTAGAACCGTTTCTAAAGGGCATAAAGCCCCAATACAGAGTACCAAGATGTAGACCCACAGAGAGAAGGAGAGGAGGGAAATTCAGATCCATTTTGGTCAATGGACCAAGGATCTGTTGGAGACATCTGTGTTCATCTGTACATCTGTGTGATGATGGAATGAGAGAAGGCACATGCTGAGAAGATAAATGGCAGCAGCTAGGCTATCTCACCCTTGAACACGTGCGTCTAGTCCATGCAGGATACCCAGCAGACAAAGAATCATGTTCCTCAGTAAGCCTTTCTACTCTGAATGGAAATGCCTCCATAAAACCACACTCCACCATGGACATAATTTATTCTCTAAAGAAGCACATTCTTCCTTAGAACCAACTATTCCTTCAGCACCTCTGCTGCCTGACCCTGAACTCCGGTATCATGATTTGACAACCTTTAATAAGAAAGGAGCTAAACTCCAAGGTCTGTCTCTCTCCAGGTAGATCAGAAGTCTTGTACCCCACAGAAGGTACAGAGCCCAAGGCACCTACTCATTTCTGGCAAATAGACTACTTAGATACCTGGTACTCTGTCATGGCTACCACTGGTGCCTAACAACTAATGGCAGTTATTACAACTACAACCACACAATAGTGACACTGAAGACTAAGCTATACCATGTTTTTTGACATTCAGGTTATTTTCAACAATATAGTAGCATCCTACTCATTGCAAAGGTAAAGAATAGGCAAATGGAAATGTCATTCAATAGATATGCCACATCCTCATCATCCTAAGGCTGCTTATATCATCAAGAGGTGGAATGGATATTTAAATACTTGACTGAAAAAGATTGCTGGACATAACATGTTGTCAGTGTTGTGAACCAACAATTTAGTCAGATAGTAAGGGCAATAAATGCAGCTGTTCGGGCAAGGGAACATGACCTTTGTGATCACTGCTTGAGATAAAGCACAACAGAAATGGAGGCAGAGACCACCTCTCCTTATTTGTGTTTATGACATCTGACAACATCCAACCCATCCTTGTTTTTCCTCACTATTGACTCTAGTGTTTGCAAGCCCTGAATAGTTTCATCTTAAGAGTGGCAATTAAAATATTGATCACAGGAAACTCCAACCTGTTGCTTGAACTAACCCTGGTTTGTTACTGAATATAATTGATCACAGACCATCAAAACAATGACCATCTTATAGAATTTGTGAACCCTATCGTAATCCTACAGTGGCCTATGTGGACAGTAGTGCCATCTTGGTTCAGTACAAGTTCTATCACTGTCTCCCAGCATCCAGGACACCTTATTCATCAGACCAGGCAAAGGGAGAAGTGGCTATTAGATTAGGACAAACTTTTTGACTATGAAGAGAGAGAAACAACTTTGTTACCTAAGGAGGGATAGCCTCAGCCTCTGAGAATTGTTGCGAGGAAAAGTTAATGATCTTTTGTTTCTAAGTCTGACCCCATAGCTTGGCAAAACAATGAAATAGCCTTCCTGAGTCAAGCAGCAGCTGTGCTAACAATCTGAGAGAAGTCAAAACAAATATCTATAACCAACCAGTATGTCAAAACTAGCATCATCTTATGCCTCTCTGTTTTTGCTTCAGGCAATCATCTAAGACCCTATGAGCAAATCACAGAAGTCCACAAATCTCAAATACTCAATACAACTCGTATCATGCACACCAACAGTACTTGATCTCCTCTGCCTCCAATTCAGCATTGACTGAAATATGTACAACCAAGGACTAATAACACAACAATGGGTCACAGTGTAGTTAAGTCATAACACTGATGGAACATCACTGCTACCCCTTCCCAAAGGCAGGGGACAGAGCAAGCTTTTGTGGATGAGACAATACTGTTTATACATTTTAAATTTTCAGAGAAATAAGATTGATTATAATGAAGGGATTTTTGTTCACAAAAAGATTATATACATTAGTACTTAGTACTACTAAGAACTTACTTTATGCTCAATTTGTTTTAATTTATTAAATTCATATCTGCTAAAAAACTTTGAAAATTAATTTTATTGCATATTTAGACATTGGCTATAAATTTGATTAAACTCTCCAAATTATATAACTGCAACTACAAATTTAGTACATTTGAATCTTTGGGGTATATCAAGTATCTAAAACAGCAAACCATGGGGGGCTGGAGATTTACCTCAGGGGCACCATGACTGCCTCGCAACTACAAGGTCCTGAGTTCGATTCCTGGTACCCAAAAACAAAACAAAATTTTAAAAAAAACAGCAAACCATGTACAAGTACAATGATTACAAAATTGATTATATCTTTGTATTAAAGTTAATTATCAAAGTTCTAAAATATGTTTACTTGTCTTTTATTCTTACCCTCACCTTGACACATTGCTAGCACTCCTATTTTAGATCTTATAAGAGTTTTGCTAATCTTACCACCCTTCAAGCAAAATAAGTCTCATTTATTTTCAAGGTTGCAGATTCAGAGTATTGACTAAGTAATTGTGGGTTGGTACTTTCATCATGATTATAATGGTTTTGGTGATTTAAATATGTGAAGCTAAGAATCATAAGATGAATCCCTTTATATAAATGTGTGTAAGTTTCAAGGTTTTGAAACTTGATCTTTTCTGAACATCTGGTATTTTTATAGTTTTGGATGTAATAGTTCCTAATCTATTGTCTTTTCATTATGATATATTGACCTAATCTATTGACATTTAAAAGTATATATTTCTTACCAGATTTTCTGATTTAATTATTGGACCCTTCTAGAGTTTAATCTCCATTAATAGGTAACTTCTTCAGGATATTAGAGTAATTTATTTCACTGAAGACAAAGTTTTTGAAATATCTCTCTTAACCAAGAGATATGATTAACTCTTGTGACCAAATTAGTGGTTATTTCATAAGGCTGCAAATGCTAATCAGTATCTTCTATTTTTCAGTAGAGTTCTGCTTTGTACAGGATTTCTTTCCTGCTTACATGGACAGAAAAAATTGTATCTATACCTTATGAAAATACATCTAGTTTATGGTAGTAGTAAAAACTGCATACAACAAGATTCTCTATTATTAAAAAATCACCAATAATGTGAAATAGGAAGAAAAGGGGTAAAGGGGAGGGGGAAGTGGGAGGGGTAGGGGAAAGGAAAGAAGGGAATGGAATTAACATGAAAAAATGGAAACAAAGTCTTTGTAGATAGGGAGGGATGGAGGGGTTGAAGGGAGGGAAGGGAAATGGGGAAAAAATAGGAACCAAGATGGTTTATGTTAAGGTGCAAATTTCCAATGATGAATGTTATTGTATTGTACACCTTAAATGTACCAATAAAATTATTTTTTTAAAAATCACCAAAAATGTTTAATATGCAAGTATATATAAGCTTATCTTATATAATAGCTATCCTTTGTACCCTTTGCTTAGGATATTATTATGAATTTATGGCCCTTTAAAATACAAATTTCTAAGTGTATTACTCTCATTATTCAATATTCATAGGAAGTCTCCTTAACCAGACTGATACACTCTTTTTTGTTGCCCTTTCCATCTTCGAAAGTATTCTTGACTTCTAACAGAATAATTTAAACCATAATTAAATATTGTGATTTTTTTTCCACATCCTAAGCCAGAAATCAAATGACTCCAGTGTGATTTGTATCCTTTTAGTAGAGGACAAAATTAGAACGCAAACTAAATCTGGATCCCAAGAATACACTAAAGAAAGGATAATGGGCAAAGGGTGTAAAACGGTGTTAAGTTTTACTTTTTTTTCCCAGTAATGTCTAAACTAGAAAAATGTGTATTTAAAAATATAACTAAGCTGATTTTTTCCAATTTTTTATTACATTTTTGCTCACTGTTTTAAGTAATGTGTTATTTTTATTAATCACTGGGTTTTTCTTCTACATTAATATCTCCAAAGTTCAGCAAAGATACCTTTCAAAATTTAAGGTTCTACATTGCTTATACAGCCAGAGAATGTTTATAATAGCAAACTGAAAGTAGTCTTAGAGAAAAATTCATTGAACCAAAATATATTCCAGAAGTGAAGAGATTTAGGAAACAGAGAATGGTTCATAATTATGAAATGTAAGATTATTGTAATAGTGGAGCATTCATTTCTGTAATCCAGATATAGAAGTGCTAATCTTATTTCTTTGAAAAAAGTGCAAAGCCTTAGATGTTGTGAGATCCACTGGAAGATAAAACAAACATCGCATGAAGGAACTCAGCTAGTAAGAATTCATAGATAATGGTGCTGGATAAATTAGTCTTACCTAAAGGAAACCTCTAAGTACTCATACAGTACAAAAATATTTATTACAAAACCATCTGTTTGTTGAAACTAGTTCCATAAATGATTCAATTATGCTATATTCATTATACATTCTTAAACATGATATTTTATATACGGAAGAGAGGTAGTGGCAGTATGCTTTTTTAATCTCCTTAAATCTCACCATAAAAAGCAGACAAACAACCAGAAGAGCAAACTTTAACAGATGATCAACATCTTCAGCAAACTTAGGTGACAAAATGTCCTCACACATTCTGAAACACAGGCAGGTGTAAGCAAATCTTTAATAGCTACAAAACATTAATACCATCTGTGCCAGGGGAAGCACAGGAAATCAACAAGGAATCCTACAGCCCTAAGAATTCTGAAGTATCTAACAGGCAGTCACTAGGACTTCACAGGGCCAATGTGAAAACAGAAGCTGACACTGGATAGGGTTTTGCTTAGTCATTAGTGGATGAGCACAAAGGCCCTGCTGTATGTTCTGAAGAAACATGAAGTCTCAGAATTAACCTCTAAAGCTCTTTTCCAGGATGAAGTCCAACACCAAAGAGTAAATGCTAGGAATGAAAACCAAATTGATGAGTACAAGGAAAATAGTTAAAAAGAGAACAGAGGGTCATATGAAAATCAGGAATGAGAACAAAGCCAGAGGATCTTAGAAAGTAAATCCTCAGATATTTTTAAAACTATGCCTGAGAATATAATTGGCTTTAGAGTGTAAAGTTAGGAAAGTTATCTTAACCCACCCTTCTAAAACCTTAAGAAATATTTCATACAAAAATAAACAGAAAAAAGGAATGATTTCTACTCCACACCAGGTTAGTGTTTGAAAAAGGAAAATATAAGCAAGATCCATAATTTGCAGAGCTAAGGTCAGCACTACCAGAAGGCTGCTTTGAGGATTTGCCAAGTGATCTGGGGAAGAGAGCGAGTCACTAGTTATTAAACTGTGCATTTACAAATAACTTTATATTTATATACTGCTTTGCATATCCACATAGTTTAAAATTTGGTCTAGCCTTTGGACTTGGCCATAAAAGGATTAGGAACTACTATCCCTACTTCGAGACTATGTAAATTTCCTGTCCTAAATTATCGTTGCCAATTAGTTTCAACATCTATTAACACTATTCTACGCAGTTGTAAAATACTGATTTTCTAACATTACTTTCATTTCTGCGTTTATTAGCTGACATGACACTATTTTCTCACTATCATTTTCTCAAGCAATAGATACAAATACAGCTGGTGTCATGAGAGTATACAGATCTCCGGTGAGACTGCATGCCTTAGGGAGACTAGAATGTTGACTAAGAGATCCTGTAAATACTCCATTTCCCACACTCAATCTGCTATACCACCACACAAGGCAATCAGTTCTCAAAGAAGTTATGGGGATCGACAGTATCACTGTCTGAATTATTTGCAAATATTTCATTATTTGAGTTAATAGGGACAAGCACAATTTTAAATAATAAACATCATTATTCCCAATACATGTTATTCAGATTCTAGGAAGCCACAGAAAATAACTAAAAACAAGCTCATGTGGGCCATGAAAACACTAAGAAAATGACTGTACAACCCCTACCTCCATACATGCTGAGAGGTACCAACTTTTAATATTTACTGCTTAATTAGTAGTAATTAATTTACTACTTAACTTATCTTCATTTTCTTTCATTTCTGATGTGTTTAATGCAAAGACTACATGGGGCCATGTTGTTAAACTTTTGTGCAAGGCATGTAACTCTGTAACATGTGATTCCCTGGGCTTTTCTTGAAAAACAGCCAGAAATTGCTACAGGTGCAGAATTTCGCAGCTTGAAAACTGTCTGGACCAATTTCATTAAGTGAAGATATGGTAATGTAGACTCTTCAATAGGCTCAGACAAAAGGAAGTGATCAATTTGTCTTTTGTGCCCAACTAAGAAATTAGCTAAGCATTTCTAGTCCTGTTCCTCTGAATTTTAACAAAAATGTCAGTCATACTGAAGGATCTATGTCTTAGGACCTCTCCACAGAAATATACAAGTTGGTTTTTCTTTTTTTATTTTGAATTGAAGATTTGGTAAATAATCAAATTTACCTGCATGAAGAAAAAGAGTCTTCCGTTTCCCCAATATCAGGTTCAATAACTTCCTGTAATGACTCATAGAGCTCAGGTAACTAATTCACTTACTATTACCTCTTTACCATGAAGGACAGTTTAGGAAAAACCAAACAAAAGATATGCATAGGACAAGGTATGAAGGCAGGTACACAGAACCTGTTCTTTCTAGATGTGCTATTCTCTCAGAACTTCAATATGTTCACCTACTTTGGAGCTCTCCAAACTGTAGTTTACAGGTTTATATAGAAGCATCATTTATTGATGATTGTTGATTAAACTCAATACCCACTCACTCTCATCTCCCTAGTCAAAGTTTGGTTTTTCTGGCAGTAAGCCCCCATTTTGAAGCCACCTAGGGGCATGCCAAATGTCACCCTTTTAGCATGAACTCAGTTATACTTGAAAGGGGCTTAGTAGGAACAAGACACCCCATCATCTTTATTTTTCAGGAAATTCCAAGGATTTAGGAAGTTTGTGGTAACAAAAACCAAATACTTTTTTTCTTAGTATAACACTACTGTTGTCATTCTTTCATCTTCTTACCTGAGAGAGAAATATAGTCTGTCTCATGTTTGGGTTGAAGTCCATTGCTAAGTTGCAATATACAGCAGCCTTGTGCTCCTAAGTGTCAACATGACCCTAATACTACGCAGGACTCTCTAGTATCACTCAATAGAACCCCAGTATAGCCATACACCAGGAGCCTGGTCTGATTGCTTTAGAAAAACTATGGAAGATAATTCAAGAAGTCCTACATCATATTCCACATTTCTCCTTTCTAACCTCGTAAATATCTCCAAACCAAATTTATACATCTTGACAATCTGCCTTACAAAAGCTTTTTGCCTCTCTAGTGATTCCCTTCTCCTTGGTTGAAGCAGTCCTAGAAGTTTCCTATAAGTCTCATATGACAAGATTTTAAGTAGCTAAAACTTATGTCTACTATATGCCAGGGACTGTACCTAGTGCTTTTGTATACCAGTTTAACCCTTGAACCTTTGAGATAACCATCATTACTTTTTCCATTTTTCCAATTTAAAAAAAATAAGGCACAAAGAAGTAACTTGTCCAAACTAACACAGGGAGTATATAGGGTATATAGGAAAGCCAATATTCCAATCCTGAGGGTCTTGCTCCAAACTCCAAGTTCCTTACCACAATGCTGATAGACCAGACTGTATTATACAGAGTAATGGGCTTTTGTGCAAATTAAATCCCTCATGTTCTATGTGCTTGCAAAAAATAATTATAAAATGATATGACAATATTAAACTCATTTCTTTTATAAAAAATGTTGGGTTTTAATATCTTTTCTATTGTTCCTTCTTCTCATTCTTCCTTCTATCAGTTCCTCAGAGAAGATCATGAAAAAGTACATTTTTTCCCATGAGTGTTGCTAAAAGCAGGGCTGAGGAAGAAGTTCGTTGGTAATATAAATGAGAACTCCAGAAAATAGCCTCATATCAATTCCTACCAGATATAAAAATCTTAAGCAGATAGAAGTCACAGAGCATCCAGGCCTTTGCACAAGAATGACTATCCTATAGTGTGAAATACAGAACTGAAAATGTCAATACTTTTCCTGATGAATCTCCTGTTGAAATCAAGACAATATCTATCTGGCAATTGTCCTTGTATACAAGGGTGTGGAGTCCTAGGAAACTGTTTCCATGGATCAAAAAACTGAAGTCGTTGGAATAATACCTATGCCTGAGAGGTAACCACCTAGGTTGAACATCCATACACGTTTGTTTCCATGCCAGCAGAATTTCTAACTTTCTTTGGTCAAGGCATATTTCTTATTGATTTGTATAGCCTGGGGATGATGTGATCAAAAATGCTTCTTTCTGTTTACCCAGGACTAATATCAGTAACTTTTTCTATCTATGATAAATAGCAAAAGTTGTACTCATATGCCCACATGAGTTGGTTAGAAATGTCAGCCTTCTATTATTAATGCATTATCGCTGCTTGTCATCTTCTTGGCTGACACCTAAAGAGACAGCACCACCCTCAAATATGCCTGTGCATCCAGCTCAGATAATGAGCCAATTAGCTGTCCCTAGCCTTGTCAAAATCAACATTAAAAAGGCATAGGTAACTAAATCTCGGTTAAGAATAGAAAGAACAAAAGTAAAGTAATGATTGCCAGGAAAAGTGCAGAGCCATAACTATTCTATAATTTGCAGGAGTAAATCAAAATGTAAACCCATGACACTTAAATACCCAGTAGGATGTTATAGGTAGGAGCATCACAGTGTTTAACTGAAACAGAGTAAAATAACTAGTAACCTTTCTGCATTCTCATCATCGATGCTAGATTTCTCCAGCAAGGTAAAGAGAAGAAACTTTCTATATTTCTTATTGTCATTCCATACCCATGCTCAATATCCTTCACTCCATAAATATTATATTCATTGTTTATAACAGATTGGCTTACTGTGATCTGTAGTCTAGCTATTTATTTTACTGTTTATATACCTACGTACTGCTTATAGCTGTTTTCATGCTATAACTGCACAGTAGTTGCAACACAAATCATATGACTCCCAAGCCAAAAAATATGAATTATCTAGCTCTTTATGGAAAGATTGCCAAGCTGTAACCCAAATTCTAGGATTAATTTCTCAATCTGGGCAAGATGAAGTAAACATCCCTCACTGTCTCTGCTACTATGTTGTAAAACCTAGACGGGATACATGAGGGATCCACTGGAGGACTCTAAAGAGTAAAGAGTGGCAGATCAATCAGGAATAGAGACCATAATTCAAAGTACTAGTGCCAGGTTTGCCGTTTTTCTCACTTCCAGCCAGAATTCCTATGATTTGGCCCCACATGTTGGTACTACTGTGACATCCAAGACAGAGTACAATAACTAAAATCCCAAGTTTCTGGCCAGAGGGCTCAAAAAGGGATCATAGACAGCTAAAATGCACTAGAAACATTGTACATACTGAGAAACTTGGGAAATCAATCCCATGAAGTTTGTCATTAACTTTTGGGTTTACCTATGAGCTATACATATGTGGATAAGATCCTAACCAGTTTACAAAAGCTTTTTTTCTTTCCCCATTAACTTTATTGGTACATTTTCAGTATAAAATACAGTTACATTCATCATTGGGATCTTGTAGCATTACTTGAGTATCTTGGTTCTTATTTTTTCCCCCTTCCCTTGCCCTCCCTTCACCCCTCCACCCTTCCCTATTTGCAAAGACTTTGTTTCCATTTTTTCCCTCTTCTCATATTTTTTCTTTTCCCTTTTTTCCTTTCCCCTACCCCTCCCACTTTCCCTGCTCCTTTAGACCTTTTCTTCCTGTTACACAATACCAGTTATACATTTTTAAAATTACAATATTAAGATCTAGGAGACATTACCACAGATTTTACAGAATTTAAAAGGATATAGAAAGCATATTACAAAAATCTTTTTTGAAATAAATTTGAAAACTTCTAAGAAGTACCTTGGAAGACAAATTAATGAAACTAACTCTGGAGGAAAGAAAAAATTTGAATAGCACCTATTAAAGAAAGTATATTCCTAGCTTGAAAACCTACCTATATGACAATAGCAGGCTCATAAACATTTTAACTGATAAATTCTATCAAACAATTAAAGCAGAAAAAAGAAGGAACACTTTTCCCCTCATTTTAGGAGCTCAACATTGTGCTAATCCTAAAACTGGATAAAGATAATAGAAGAAAAAAGTATGAACACAGATAGAAATTTGTTTAACAAAACAAACTCTTAGAAGTCAGATCTGGCAGGATGTAGAAAGTGGTTTTGTTATAGGGATGGCAGTGTTGGTTCAGCATTGGAAGATCCACCCCCAAAGGTCATCATTTTAACAGAGGAAAGGAAAAAGCCATATGATCCTGTCACTGGTTGGAGAAAAAGTATTGGACTACAGCTGTTCATGGTAAAAGCTATCAGGAGACTAGAAGTAGAACAGAACCTTCTCAACAGATTAAAGACATGTACTCCATACTTCCAGCGAGAACACCTTATATGAATGGAGAAGATACAATGCTTTCTCCTTAAGGTGGGGAACAAGGGCAGATATGCTTACTCTTTATCTGTCCATTAAACTTTGAAACCTAGTCCTCACCAAAATAGTCTGGCAATAAAATGACACAATTAGGATAGGATTGACAAGGTACAAGTCAAATCTTTATATGCAGATGAAATGATCATCTACAGAGAAAATACTAAGAAATCTCTAGGAGCCTCTAGAACTTGTACTTGAATTTAGCAGGACTAGAAAACACAAGGTATATATACAAATTCAGGTCTATGTATACTTGCTATAAATGAAGAACTGGATATTGAAATTTAAAAGTTATGTAGGAATACAAAGGACCTAGAAGAGGTAAAAAAAACAAAAACAGTGTTGGAAGACATTTATTACCTAATTTGAAACTTCTTCTACAGCTACAGTAATGAAGGCAGTGTTGGTGTAAGGAAAGACATATAGATCATTTGAATAAAACAGAGAATCTAGAAATAGAACCACACATATATGGTCCCCTGAGTTTTGAAAGATTATTTAACATTAGCATTTTATAGAATATAAACTCAATTCAAGAGCCAAGGAAGAGATAGTGTCTTCAGCAAAAGGCACTAGAACATCTGGTATCCGTATATGAAAAATTAACCTCAACCCTTTATTTCCATACATGAAAATAACTTGAAGGGATCTATGAACCTAAATATGAAAGCCTAAATGTATAAAACTTTAAGAAGAAATTATAAGGGAAAATATTTATGAATTCAGGGTAGACAAGATCTACCTAGGGTACAAAAGACATGATGTATAAAACAAAAAAATTGATAAATGAGATTCCATCAAAATTTAGAACTTTAAATGACATCATTAAAATGAAAAGTAGTCCTTCAATAGTCCATATTTAGAATGCATATAACCTACGACCAGAATATATAAAGAATTCTTAGAGCTCATTAATAGACAACCCAATTAAAATGTAGACATAAGAAGATGATAAATAGCCAGTATAGCACAAGGAAAGGTGTGCAACTCTAGAATCAGAAAAATACTTATCAGTGCAATAATAAGATTGAATGATACACTCATTAGGGAGATGAAGTCAAAAGTTTTAAAAGCCTTGTCATGACTTTTTCTTTTTGTTGGATTCTCCCCCTTTGCGTTTAATTTGTCATGCCCAATGGATTCACTCTGCTGGGTTTCCTGGGGTTGTGATCCTCACTGTCTTTTCCTAGGGTATTGTCCAAAATTTTTTGGAGTGCCGGTTTGATATTCATGAAGTTCCTGAGGTGCTCTTTATCATGAAAGTATCTTATTTCTCCATCCATTTTGAAAGATAGTTTTGCAGGGTACATCAATCTGGGTTGGAGGCTGTTTTCCTTTAGGGCTTGAAATACATCACTCCAAGCTCTTCTTGCCTTGAGGGTTTGCATTGAGAAGTCTGCTGTGATTCTGATGGGCTTTCTTTTGTATGTGATTTGTTTCTTTTCTCTCACTGCTTGTAGAATTTTGTTCTTCTGTTGAATTTCTGGAATCCTAACTATTATATGCCTATGTGTAGATTTTTTTTGATTAAGGCTAGCTGGAGTCCTATATGCCTCACTTATCTGTATGTCAAGTTCTTTCCCCCTCCTTGAGAAGTTTTCTGCCATCACTTCTGTGAAGAGTTTTTTTATGTCATCTGCACTCTCTCCTCTTTCTTCATTGACTCCAATCAGTCTTATATTATTCTTCTTTGCATCATCTAGCAGCTGCTGGATTGATTTCTCATGTTCCCTTACAATTTTAAAGCAATTTTTCTTTTCCTCCTCACTAATTGCAATCTTATCTTCTATATCTGAAATTCTATCCTCACATTGGTTCATTCTGCTGCGCAGACTTTCGATGGAGTTTTTAATCTCTTGGAAATCTGTTTGTACCTGTTTTATGGATTCCATTTGTTTCCTATGTTGGGATTCCATCATGTTCCTCAGATCCTCTATTTTTTTATCTGTGTCCTCTCTAGATTTATTAATCATGTCTTGCATCATGAGCACAATCTTTGCTGTTATCTGAGTAATTATTTCTGATTTCATTTTTCCCAGATCCTCTTTTGTTGCCAGTTCAGAGAGTCCAGGTAGTTGAGTATCAGATTGTTCCATCTTGTTTCCCTTTGGGGTTGATGTAGGTGATCTGTAAGTCTGTTTTTGAGCCTTGTTTAGGTGTCTTCTCATTTCCACGGGGGTGGGGTGCTTCTGGTGCCCACTCGGCTCACCTTCTCTGCCCTAGGAGCCTGGGATGGTGTCAGGGAGCTTCCTTCCAGGTGCTGGGACCAGCTCACCTTCTTCACAAAAGCTTTTGAGAATTTAATTTCTCTTCTCCCACACACAAATCAACTCAGAAAGAATTGAAGATTTAAATGTTAAATTCTTAGAAGAAAACATAAGAGAAAGGCTTCATGACACTGATCTTAAAAATGATTTCACAGATATGACATCAAAGCACAAGTAACTGAAACAAATGAGTGGGACTGCATCAAACTAAAAAGCTTCTACATAGCAAATGAAGCAATCAATAGAGTGAGAAGACAATGCACCAAATGAGACAAAAAATTTATAAACCATGCATCTGGTAAGAAGTTAATATCCATGGTACACTGAAAATATTCCTAATAATAGCAAAAAGACTAATAAACAAAAGTGGGGTAAGGACATGAACAAACATTTCTCCAAAGAAGTCATAAAAAGTACCAGAAGGTATATGAATAAAATGTTCAACATCACTAATCAATAGAGAAGTGCAAATAGAATCACAATGTTATCTCACAACTGTCAGTATAACTGTTATCAAAAAACACATGGGTTAGCAAGGATATGCATAAATTCAAGCTTTTGCACACTTTTAAAGGAAAGAAAAAAATGGTACCTCCTTTATGGAAAACAGGGGTTCCTCAAAAATTAAAAATAGAACTAGCCTATGGCCTACAAATCTCACTTCTGGAAATTGATTCAAAAGAACTGAAATCATGATTTCAAAAAAATATTTTCCCTCTCATGCTCACTGTAGCACTACTCACAATTGTCAAGATGTACAAACAATCTAAATGCCCATGGGCATACACATTTTGAAAATACAATACTATTTACCCCCAAAAGGAAGGGGATTGTTCAATATGTGACAACATAATGCACCTTGAGGACATCATATAGAATACTCCAGTCACAGAAAGACAAACATTACATGATTCCACTTATAAAGAGGTACCAAATATAGTCAAATCCACAGAATTAAAGAGTTTATCAGTGGTTACCAGGAGCTGTGGAGAGGTAGAAATAGGGAGTAGTTACCAATCAAGAGGCAACACATTTTGGTTAAACAATATGTATGAGCCCTAAGGACCTGCTATACAACATTGTACTTATAGTCAACAATAATGCATTAGACACTTAAGTGTTTGTTAAGAGGATAGATCTCATATTTAGTATTCTTACCACAATAAAATAAAATTTAATAACATTAGAGAAAATTGAGTTAAAGACAGACCTCTACCCTGTTCCCAGACTGGTCAATGACTGGGGCACAGATGGAGTTAAAGGAGTTAACAGATTTATAAATTCACAACTCTGCAGCCCCTAAATGAAATCACTAGTTCTGACAACATTTATCAATGGGATGAATCCACTTTAAAGTAGATTAGTGAGGAGCTTTACAATGGAAGAATCAGAGTTTCAATATCTCGAGGATGAAAACAATCAGATGTTTCTGCCTCCTGATGCAATGCAATGAGAAGTACATAGAATTTATCACCTATAAAGTATTCTTGCCAAAATGTTGAGCCAGAATAAAATTAAATATCTGTCTTTGCTTTAGGTTTTTGGTTTTTGAGCCACGTATTCCATGCTGGTCTTGAACTCACTATGTAGCCCAGGCTGGCCTCCAACTCACGGTGATCCTCCAGCCTTAGTGCTAGGTTCTGAGTCCTGGGATTACAGGCATGCACCACCATGCCTGGCATAATCCTGAAAGATCCATAGTATGGAGTTTAAACAATAAATAACAGAGGAAAGAATAATACAAGATGCTCTAGACCAGTTTTCTCACTTCAAGACAAATAAATGTTCTCTCCAGACAACCCACAGCATGGGAAAAGGTTTTTACCAGCTATTCATCAGATAAAGAACTATTATCTAGAATATAAAGAACTCCAAAAAATCATACCCCCCAAATTTAAAGACCCAATCCAAAAATGGGGATCTGAAATGAAAAGACACTTCTCAGATGAAGAATTAGAAATGGCAAATAAATATATGAAAAAATCTTCACCATCACTGTTGAAGAATTAAAAGAATTGTTGAAGAATTAAAAGCATCATACCACAGCGATATATGCATAAGCATGTTTATAGCAGTATAGTTTGTAATAGCTAAATCTTGGAAACAGGCTAAATACCCATCAATCAACAAGGGGATAAAGAAGATGTGGGCTTTTTTACACAATGGAATACTACTCTGCCATAAAGAAGGATGAGCTTAGACATTTATAGCTCAGTAGATGGACTTTGAGACCATCCTCTTAAGTGAAATAGATCAGACACAAATGTTTAAATATTTGCATTGTTTCTCTGTTGTGCAAAACCAAAAGTGGAAATAAGGACTAAAATGTATAATAAATATTGGGAGTGGGAAGAAAATGTTCAAATGTGAAGAGGAACAAAGGAGGAGGGAGGGAGAAAGGAAGGAAAGGACAAGAAAAAAAGTGAAAATAGAAGAAAAAAATGGAAACAAAGCTTTTGTACATAGGGAGAGGAGGGAGCATAGGGGAGGGGGGAGAATGGGATAAAATAAAATTTATTTTTAAAATAAAAATTTAAAAAACTAATATTTATTTTGAAGAAATTTCGAAAACAGAAACTATGTTAAATGACACCCTAAAAAAACAAACAATTCTAAAATTAGTACTTTCTACAAATTTCTGTAAACAAGTTGTTGAAGTATGCACCCGTGGCTCCATAGGGGATGAGAAAGATCACTCAAAAGATGAAACTTGAGTTCAGACACCAAGAGGACCCAGAGAGGCTGCTACTTCAGCATAAGTGAGTTTCAGGGAACCAGTGGCAAGCTGAAACCTCTGCCATTATTTATTTGCAACTCAAGGACCTGAGAACAAAGACATAGAAAAAAAACATTTGCAACATATTATATAGGAATTTTGGTCAGGGAACAGGGCTGGAATGGGATGGTTTACTACACGAAATATGTCAGCCCAGTTTAAGCAATCTTATCAGGGCAAAGAGGATACAATGGCCAAAGCAAACATCACTGAGAACAAACTGCTTTTAATTCTGCTGACTGTTGTCCTGCTAATCCTGCTCTAAACTCTAACCATGCATTCCAGGAGTCCTAAACTGTTGTCCAGAAAGTCCTTTCCTTTTTTGCATTCACTGCAAATACTTCTTTGGCCAGAGTTTCCCAACAACAAGTTACTGACCAAATGCTGCAACAAATCAAAATGTCATAAAAAGAAAAATGAGAATGGATCCAGCATAGATGAAAAAGTTCTTAGGAAACATAATTATAGAATATAATATATGTCTTATTTGCATTCTGACTCATAAGAAAAAAGTAAAGACATTCTTAAGACAATGATATTAGATGATATCATTAAATACAGGTATGGTGATGTCATTGTAGTTAAACAGTATTGTTTTTAGACATGCACATTGACTTATGAAGGTGTAAAATGACAATGTTTCATATTTGTTTCTTATACTTCATAAAAGAAAAGGTCTCAACAATTCTTAAATCTAGATGTTAATGTATGGAAATTTATTCTACTATTCTCTCTACTCTTGTATTACTATTACATAGATTAGCACATAGTCTAGTCTCATATTTTTGTCTATATGTAGAATTGAGATTTTTATATTGAAAACATTTTAAGAATTGCTACTTATCACTACTTCAGATACCATAAAGATATTTCCAAAATCTGTCAGCAACTCTGAAAAAGAAAGTAACGCAAGATTTCAGTAATTCTTAGTCATATTCAAATACGTAGCTGTCTTTTTAAAGAGAATATTTTGACGTCAGACAACAATTTTAAAGTATATGGTCTAAAAATATTTTCTTTAAAATGCAGTCACTTTTCAAGAAGGCAGCAAGATGGTGTTGGAAAGCACTATGGTTTGGTGAGGAGATACTCGGTGCCTGGGGGAGGAACTGGCTGAGGGGCACACACAGAACCAGGCAGGCCGGGCCTGGGGTGGGGGTGGGGGTGCGGGTGGGGGCAGGGGGCCCGATAGATGAGGTGGGGCCCGAGGGGAGCAGCCGGGTAGACTCCCTGAGTCATCCAGGGTCCTGGCCCTGGTACCCCTGGACCCCGCAGCCCGTGGGCAGCCATTGCCCACCCGACCCTGCGGTCTTGCTTTATTCCAGCACCGTCCTGTCTAGATCAGCACTTGGTCTGTCTTTACTCTGAGTCACGGAATCAAAATGGACGCTAGGAAGAGAGATTGTAAATTGCCCCATACACTCTTCTCCAACTCCACTACCTTTCCCTGTATTATCGTCAAAGTTACGGTTTACAGATGGTTTTCTACGTGTCAGGCAATTTACTTTAGTTCATTTAAACTTTATTTAAGGTAAATATTCCTCCATATTATAGATGAGCGTCGATGATTTTAAGTGGCTCCTCCAGTCACTCAGCTGCTTATGTGGTGGAACCAGGATTAAAATCCAGGTCTAGTTTCCGCAAAGGCTCTTAGCGATGAGCTAGCCCTCTTCAGCCGAGACTTGAGCTGAGTTTCTGAGTCCGATTTGAAGCCGAGGACATAAAGTTTTGTGAGGTTTCAAGAGCTTCTAAATATGAGTACTGATGATAGTACAGAATAGTAAAGGAACACACAGAGCTAGAAGGAACAGACGAGTATGACGAGGTTGCTTTTGGTGGGGGGTAGGGAATAGCACTCCCAGATAAATACAGGAGGCCCAGTTAGATTTGATTTTTAGATAAACAATAAATAATTTTTATAAAGAATGACTCTAAGTATGTCCTAAGTATTACACTAAAAAAGTTACTTTTTTTTAAAGTTATTTATCTGAAATTAAATTTAATTAAATTTAGATTTAATTGAGAATCCTGTATTTTTATTTGCTAAGTCTGACAACTTCTGGGAGACAATATATTAGAGTAGAAAGGGGACGGGACTTGGAACCAAAAGGATGTGTTTTCTGGTATTTAGCAGTTACTTGTCCTTGAGAATGTTAGTAAATACATCTGTAAGTTGGTAATTATCGTAATACCTACCTGTCTTACAGCACAAGAAAATACAATATTTGAGTTGGTGTTTTGCAAACTGTAAAAAAAAAAAAATGCAGTCACTTTTCTTTTTGGTCATAAAAGTCTTACTGCTTCCTATAAGATAAAAATAATGTCTTAATAAAATCAAACCTGGAATCCTCCAACCCTCTACTGATAAGGGAAAGAAGTTCAGGTAGAATGGAAGGTTACTGGATTTTATAACTAACCCTCTTATCCAGAAATTTACCTTTTTATTGCCCTAGCTGCTTTATTAGGAGTTCATTTCCTCTTTAATAATCTATCGTAGGTCAGAATATAGCTCCCTTCTCTGCATCCCAAGCAAAATTGAGACAAGACTCAAACATTTACTAAAATTTTCATACAAATTGGGGAAAAGGAAGATAAGAACCAAAAGTAAAACACCGGAGACTTAGCAGCATGGATACCTCTGGGGAATCTGTTACAAATGCAAATTTAATGGGCCCAACCCTGGACTTACAAATCAGTATATTCACAGATAGACCCAGGAATCCATGTATTATGCAGCTTTGTGGTGATTCTTTTTTTTTGATACTGGGGATTGAACTCGAGACCTTGCTCTTGCGAAGCAGGCGGCAGAAACACTGAGCTAAATCCTCTGCCCCTGGTGATCCTTTTATGGACAAATATTTTTAAGTTACTGAGCTTGATAACCTCCAACTTCTGATTCAATTGATTTATAACAATCATTCTCAAACTTGATTCCACATTAGAGTCAGAAAAGGACCTTTTAAAAGTTCCAGTACTCAGTCTTACAAATGACTAATCAAATCAAACTCTGAATGTAGGAGTCAGGTATCAGTAGCTTTTAAAACTTCCAGATGATTCTAATGTGCAGTCAAACTTGAGAGCCTTTGGTCTGAAATATAACATGACCCAGGCATTGGTATTTTTAAGAGCTCCCTGGATGATGTTCAAGTTCAATAGGTACTGAGAACTATGTCGTTTACATAAACAATTCCTCACATTCATCTTCAATTAAGGGTCTTCTAAGACATCTCACTGTCTGTCTACATGTACCATGAATCATTCTTTCCCAAAACAGCAGGAAAGTCCATAAGCATGCTTTGATGCTATAGAATCCAAGACCAAACATTCTCTCTTCTATCCTTTACTGTGTGCCTTTTGAGTTCTGATTTCGTATTTGATGATTAGCCCCTTCCAAAGATAGACAATATGGGGAGTATCACTTATTGTAAAAAACTTCACTTCCCACCCATATAGTCACCTTACTGGCAGTGACTCAACAGACAGTCATACCAGAATTTGCCACAACACAGTGACTTCAATATTTGAAAATGAGATGCTAACTTAGAAAATTGGTAAAGACATTTCATGTTAACTACGTAAAGCAAAAATGTATTTGAGTATCCAGTAGCAGAAAAGTTACTAACAATATGCACATACCACACATATGTATAAACTACACTATGGTTTATAGTTGAATGTATTATAGAGCATATGATTCTTGAAGACTTCAGATATTAATTTCCAAGTTTTCTGAGGTCTTCAAATTCTCAAAAAGAAATCCATTCCTGACTGCTGCCACCTTGAACTGTTGGCAGAGAAGCATTATCCTATTATGAGCTTGTGTTCAAGATTTGCACACCTGTATTTGAACTCAAAACCACCATTTACTAGCTACATGATTTTAACAAGGTATGTAATCTATTTGAACTTTTACACACTTATCGGTAAAATGAGAATGATCGTGTACTTGCCCTGGAGGACTTTTGTGAGAATCTGCATGTGATACACTGAGAAGTTACTTAGCACATGATTCGGGGTCAAAAGTTGATGGTCATTATTATCTTTTTCAGAATACCCTGGGTCATTTCATTCCTTCACGGTGTTGTCATAACATTTGCTCTGCTTGAAATGCCTTTCTATCCTGGAAGCCTGGCTTATTCATTCATCTAGTATTTGTTGAATGCTTACTGTGGGCCTGTCCCTTATTAGACAGTGAGGATAAAATAAGCAAAGCAGATAGTCCATGCCCTGAAGCAAGAGCAACTCAAATTGACAAGTGCTAAGAAGCAAACTATAGAATGAAATAAAACTGTATAAGAAAGGAGCCTCTACAGCTGAATGGATAAAGAAAATGTGGCATTTATATATAATGGAGTACTATTCTGCCATAAAGAAGGATAAATTTGTGTCATTTGTAGGAAAATGGGTGCATCTTGAAATCATAATGTTAAGTTAAATAAGTCAGACACACAATCTTAAATATCATATGGTTTCTCTTCTGTGAGAAATGTAAAATATATAATATATAATAGGAAAACAATATATAACAGAAAACAGGGAGATAGATCTTTTGCAAAACAAGAAGAGGTTAAGGGGATTAAAACAGAACCAAGGCGTGTTATGCACATGTAACAACTCCCCAAAAGGCATGTAATCATCATGTGCTGCAAACCTGCACTACTAAAATAAAAATTTTAAAAAAGAAGAGCGCCTCTAATCTGATGAGATATCCCCAAAGAGCAGAACAGAACAGGGGTTTCTGACATGGACTGGACATTCTCTAGTTGTATGACCATGAGCATGAACTGGATGTCCACTAGCTGTAGGACCTGGAGCTTGTCAGCCTCTGCAGTTGTTTCCTCAGTACCTAGCAAATGGTATCATCAGGAAAATTAAATGCTGTGTGCTCAGTATCTGCTATATGGTGAGTACTTAGTAAAGCTTTAATCTTTTGAAAATCCTCCTCCATGTTACATTTTTGATGAAACTTTCCCTGCTATTATATAAGGCCCTGGTAGAAATAATCAGTACTGAGTGAACAAAATGTGCACACGCCACAAGCTGTAAGTCAGATGCTTACATCGCCTTGTACTAAATTGTACTTCAGCTTAGCAGGACAGCATTTATTTTTGCCATCTAGTGTAAGGATTTTATTTGAACTTGCATATAGTAACTGCTGATATATTCTAGTAGCATTTAATAGTTTCAAAGGGAAACTGTGTTTTAGCAGAGAAAAGAGACTTTTCAAGAATAGCCTTTCAAATCAGTCTATCTTGCTAATTCACTTTGCACCTGTCCATAACAACTAGTATTATTTTAATTATAAAACTATATTTATCAATGTTTAATTTGATTTTTTGTCCAGCCATTATAACCCCACTTACAGAGGAAGAAATTACACTTTGGAGGCTATTAAACATCAAAATTTACAGCTACTACTCCCTCAAACATGGGCTTCCAAACCCCATAACTTTGCCTGTTCTTTTATTTAAGCTACAAATTAAAAGACTCCTATCACATTCAAATCTATCAGATTTTTAGGAAATAAAAATCCTTTAAAAACTCTAACATGAACTCTCAATCTATATATGTATACAAATGAAACGGTTCCACTGCAACCAACCCCCTTATACAGGTAATTAGATTATTTCCAACAAATCAGTATTAATGCCACTCTCTGTCTAACAATTATAACAATAAATAATACCTAACATTTATAAATGTTTGCTATATTATATAAGGTCTTATGCAAAGTTATTTACAGCTTTATCTCATTTAAGTCTCTTAACACTGAAATTTAGAAAGATTACCCTAAGCAACAGAGCTCAATGTCTGCCACATAGCTACATAATTTCAAAGCTCTGATTTTGAACCGCTTTTCAGTCTTCTCAGTCTCTGTTAGTTTTCCATTACTAAAAAATAACTAAGATAATCAACTTACAAAGAGAAAATGTTTACTTTGGCTCACAGCTTTGGAGGTTTTAGGTCATGACTGATTGACTTCTATTCCTTTAGACCTGTGGCAGCACAGTTTATCACGGCAGGAGAACATGATATAACGAAACCCATTCACCTCATGGCCCAGTGCAAAAGAAAGAGGAAGCTGTGACCAGAAGACTTCTCAAAAGGCCCCACTTCTTTAAAATCCCACAACTTCCCAATAATGTCACAGGCTAAGAACCAAGCCTTGAAGTGCCAGGGATTTAGCTCAGTAGCTCTGCTGCCTACCTCACTAAGCGTAAGGTCCTCAGTTCGATCCCCAGTACCAAAAAAAAAAAAAGTTTTAGTATAGAACCAAGCCTTGAAGACCTGGGCCTTTGGTGCATTTATCCAAATCACAGCATGGCTCATCTGGGTTGTTGGTTAGGGTAGAAAAGCATTTTAGAGTTTCCCATTCTCAGTTCTCCTTGTTGCTTAGAACTTCAGTTCCCTTCTTCAAGGTAGTTGTTCTTGCTTGTCATTACACTTGCTATAGAATTTACTCTCTGAAAGAGCATAAGGCTATCTCTGAGACTTTTTGTGGTGATTCTTTCAGTTCCTGTTTCTAAGAATATTGTTGTCTTTCCAGATTCTGGACACAGATGGATAAGGTTCAATTGCTACCCACACCTCAGATTCTCACTGAAACAAAAATATATGTTCACCATGATTGCCAAACAGAAAAATCTCAAGCACCCAGAAAGTAGCTCGACTTATGTCATAATGGCTCCTGAAATGTCACTTCCAAATTGCATGGAAATTGTGGAATTTTCATTAGCGGTATTAAAATTGTTGGAGAAATGTGCTATTAGGCATTGAGTGTTAAAGACAGAAAACCAGAAATATGCAATAATACATGAGTTACTGTACTGACAAAGTCTTGGAAACTTCCTAATGAATTTCCAAGAAGGAATCTGTGTATAACTCAACTTCATAACATACACATGTCCCTAAAAGACAGAGATTTTTTTTTTTTTTGGTACCGGGGATTGAACTCAGGACCTTGTGCTTGCGAGACAGGTGGCAGCGCCACTGAGCTAAATCCTAATGCAGGCATTTTTAGAATGAAGAAAGGAGATAAGCGGCAGGTATATCTTGGCTAAATCGGGGTCTTATTCTTTTTCACGTGGTGAGTTGGGATTCCTTAAAAAGAAAACCATTGTGGGGATGGTTAACCAGCAACCATAGGAACCCCTGGCCCAGCTACAAGCAATCAGAAATCAAATCAGCACAAGCATGGCCAGTAATAGGAAAGCTGAGTTGTGTGTTCCACTGAATTATTATGGGAGTGTCAAGTCTTAGAGCCAGCACAAATCTATGGAGATCAAGTAAAATTTTTTAGAGTAGAAAATTAGAAATTACATGTGTTGTCAAATCCACATAAATCTCTATGTCTCTGACAAAATACCAAACATCATTTAAAATCCTTAGATGGCAATGTCAAGAGTTCCCTTTAAGATAATGTGAAAAAGAAAAGTACTTCATATACATATTCAAAGTCCAGAGAATTTTGCAGTAGGTCACAAGGAACACACTGGGAAAACAGCACAGCTGAAGCACTCAGAAAAGGTGCTGCTCTTAGGTGAGAAAGGGGGAAGGAAGAATTAGCTCCCCTCTGGGAATAAGGCTAGAACACTAAGGACAGCCTGGCAGCACTAGAAATGAGGCTGAAGTGACTCACCCCTTCAACTTTCAATGTTTGACAGTTAAGGCTCTCAGAACCCGATACAGGTCAGGCAGGATATGAAGCTCCATAATCTACTTCAGTTGTGACAGGAACAGCAAATCTGTGACTGAATTGGCACCATCTTCCAACTGCTTTCAAATACAACTTCGGTGGGACAGATTCTGGATCATTACTCAGGTTGTTCAGGACATTAGGAGGTGGAGTGCCAACTTCTCTGTTTCACTTGTCTTGAGAAGGAATATGTTGGGACAGGGAGACACCACAAAGACATCTGCTCAGCACATTTAGCCATCATTCGCCCCTTGCAGGATGTATTGAAACAGGCATAGCAGCTCCCCAATGCTCCTTTCCCTCATAGGCTGAGAGTATCTTAATATATCTGAGCCGCTATAACAATATCCAACATATTGAATGGATTATAAACCACAGAAATCTATTTCTCACGTTACATTTAGAGTCATAAAAGTTCTTGTCATTGTGTCCTCACATGGTGGAAGGGAGCTTTCTTGTGTTACTTTTATAAGGACACAATGCCAATTCATCAGGGCTCCACCTCAGTGACCTACTCAACTCCCAAAGGCCCCATCTCTTAACTGACACCCTGGGTGTTATGATTTCAACATAATCAATTTGGAGGATTCTAATATATCAATTTGGGGGATGGGAAGATACATTCAGACCACAGAAAAGGGCCAGACATTCTAGGCTTGAGAAGACTCAGACTGTGAAAATAATTCAAAAGGCAGTCAAGATGGATATTCTGCCCATTTGCTGATGTGACTGAATTTGACTTAAGAACGCTTACAAATCCTGGACTCTTGAGCTCTCCAAGGTACTCACTTCCCATAAGGCTGTGGCAAGACAGCAGAGCTCAAAGGCAAGAGCACAAACCTGCCAAGCATTTTAACTTCCAGGCTGAGCCAGAGTCTCCTAAGAGAGAGCCTGAGATTAACTATGCTGGTCTCTGAAGGAGCCTGCAGGTAGGTAGCGGAGCATAGAGAAGGAGCTGAATTATGTATCTTAATCAAAAAAGAAATGCAGAAAAACAAGTAAATATGGCACAGGCCCCTCTTTAAATGGCAACAGCTACTTTTTTCTCGATTATACTGCAAGAGACATGCTGAAGAGCAATCATTTTTCCTTGGGGGATCACAGGGATATGCAAGCCAAGGAGAGCAACTCAACTCCTCTGGATAATAAGGAGGGATTTTAGAAAGATTTTGAGGCTCATGGTTGAGAAAATCTGAAAAAAATAGATCTTCTAACTGTTGCTATGTTGTATATGATGTAGTTCTCACCTCTAATTCTTCCCTTCTTCCCAAAAATACCTTCTATGAAAATTCACACAAGCATGGGGTATAGAAGTTATTTGGAAGGGGGGATATGGTTGGTGTGAAGAAGTACTGAGTCTAGCTAAAAGACAACACCAGTGAAGGTACATGAAGCCAGAACATCCAGGGTGCGTGAGGTCTTCCTGTGAATCAGTAACAAAACATTATGCAGGACACAAACAGAAGGAGCCCACATTGTAGGCCACTGAAAGTCCAGGCCTGTGCATAGAGCTGGCAAGAGGCACTGGGCAGAGGGGTTTTCTAAAAGTCTGCTTGCATTGAAAACCTAGAGGTCTCAGGAGGAAAAACAAAAGTATCCTGAAAGAAATTGGAGCCATTCCATTTGTCTATCAGTTGCTGTATAAACACTATGACCAAAACTCAATGGCTTGAAACAGCCATTTGCATTACTTCTCACAATTCTGTGGGTCAGAAATTTGGACAAAGTTTGGCTGGGCATTTCTTATGCACCAGTTGGGGCTGCCTGGGATCACTTAGCAGTAGTCAGCTGGTGGCTGGTTGGATCTGCAAGGCCCAAAATTACTGCAATCAGCTGCCAGGGCCCTTGGTGAGGATGGCTAGAAAGCTGGATGTGGGTAGCTTCCTCATCTAGGTGTAGTCTCTGACCCCTCCACATGGTCCTCACAGCAGTACAATCAGACTGTGTACAAGGTGGCGCCCCAGTTCCAAGAGCAAGCATTGCAAGACACAATAAGCAGGAACTGCGTCCCCCTAGTGGCCAAGATCAGTACTGGCCTAGCAACAATTCACACCCTTGATCAGTGATTACAAACCATCAGCCCAGTCAGCTCCCAACAAGGTCATCTTTAATCTGCCACAGAAGCAAATATATTTAGCTCAAGGACAGTTGTTTTCCAATGAGAAGGGCGACTGAATACATAGATCCATGCTACTTTAATTATCCTAGAGCCCCCGACCCCATGTACTGAGATTTCGAAAAAGAGGACTACACTGGAGAAAGGACATAGAACATCATGATGACAGTATTTGTAGGAAACTAAGGATACTGGCATCTCTGTTGCAAGACAAAACATAATGAGTTGAGGTAGAGCATCTTGTCAATGTCAGATGTAGAAGAGGCTGAAAGTAACTTTCACCCTGAACCTCTCTTGTATATCACAGAAGCAGAGAAGATTCTTATCATAACCTGGGAGGGACAGCAAATGGTCACCTCACATAATCACTTCAACCCCGTACACATGTAAGGGGTTTTCCCAACCCCCAGGGCTTCCCAGAGAAAGGGCTGAGACCCCACGCTTCTGTAGGGGGAAAAAGAGTCAGAGAATATACTGCCATCCCTATCCTGTGAGTCCTTCTTCCTCTTGAGGAAAATGCAGATGCCATCACTTAGATCTGAGTCATCTTGATGCTCTTTTACTGAAATGGAAGGCGGATGTTGGTCCTTATGTGCACATTTACACATTTCATAAACACCAACAAACAATTCCTGATAAATAATGACTTTCCTCCATGTTTCAGCATTATTGTCAGTGAGTCTGTTCAAATACTTCAGTTGAAACAAATTTGTTAGTGATAAAGAATTTCTTTTTCTAATCAGCAGGAGATTTTCCTTTATTTTCATAAGAGTGTGCCATGGTGGGCTCTAAGATGAATGTGAGCACCTTCACTACACATACACACACACAAAACCTGCCAGCATTGTCCCACAGACTCAATTACTTCACATACATCTCAGCAGGGTGAGCAAAATCTGTACACTTGCTGGCAGCCAGCATGACAATGTAGTTTATTAGAGTTGAGTAGACAAAACAATCGGAGGGAAGAAACTCAGGAACAAAGTACTTCTTTGCTACTTTACTTTTGTAGAGTATCCACCCCCATCACATGCTGAAATGGGAGTATCCACCCCCACCCCATGCAGAAATGGAAATCTTATCCAAAAACCAAAACATTCTTATTTCTTGACTAGCATTCTTGTCATCCAATAACTTTTCTGACTATGTAATTTTGTTAACTGTATGATATAAAGTTTTGGATAGGACCCTTTCAAGTGCAATTAATAGAAACTCAAATTTACCTTAAGTGAAAATAGGGAAATACTGGCTCAGACAACTGGAAAATTTTAAGACAGAATACATTTCAAGCATAGTATATCCCAGGTGCTTGAATAAGATGTTCCCATTCTCAGTCTCATCATTAATCAGCTTTAACTTCACATCTCTTTATGTATTCATTATTTCCTACTTAAGTCTTAGATACTATTCTCCAAAATGAAAGCATCATTCTGACTCTTAGCATCTATGTTTAAAATTTCTCATTCTTCTTATATCCTAGACCAAGCACACTGGCAAGAAAGAGAGGTCCTCTAATTGTCCTGGATGGGTCCTATGCTCACCTTAGAGGTCTCCAGGCAATGAAAGCACAGCCATCAAAACTCAAAGACTCAAAGAAGGACAGTTCCCCTGCTGAAAAAGTGGTGCTGGGAAGGCAAAAGCAATGTATGTCTGTATCATATGACCAATCCTGTGTTAAATAAAGTGGGGAGCATGTGTTTGAAGAGATGATGAAAAAGGAGCCGAGGAATCTAATAGTTAAAAATGCAAATTTCACTCAATTCTATGTCATTCTAATCTTTTTATTTTACTGTATTTTTCTTCTATTCTAATCTCCATTTTATTCCGTTTCACATTTATGTAGCTAGTTATCTCTTTTGTCTCAGCACTTCCATCTCCCTCACTATAGAATCATTCCCATCTGCATACAAACATACTGTAACATTTCCATCAGAACTAAATCCTCCCTGAATCCCACATTCCCCTCCAACTACTATACATCTATCTTCTTCTTTTGGCAAAACTTGAGAGCAGCCTCTCTTCACTATCTTTTGTTTTCATGTTTGCAGACTTTCAACCACTGCCTTCCTCAAACCCCTCTGTCAACAAGGTCATAAAATGAGATCCATTTTGTAAGGTCAATCTCAGTCTTCCTCTTTGAAATGTTCTAGTCATCTTGCAAGACTCTTGCCTCTCGGATTTCACAATACTTTACTTCTTTAGGTTTCCTCCTACTTTTATTGCACCACTTCTATTTCCTTTACAATCTAGATTTATTCCTCTTAAATGACTCTACATTTCAGAACATTCCAGAGCCCAGTCCTCAGTTGTCTTCTCCTCTTCATCTCTACTCATCTTGGGCAATGTCTTCCAAGCTCTTGGATTTAAAGACCATCTAACCATTGAGGCCTCTCCAATTTTATACTCGAGCCCTCAGCTCATCTTCTAATTCAAGACTCATTCACTCAACTGCTTATCTAATATCTCCATCTGAAAGTCGAAGAAGTACCTCTAACTTAATATGTCCAAAACAGAATTTAACCTTTGTCTTCCACAGAAAAAAACCTGAATTTCTTATAATCTTTTATATCTCAGAAAACAGCAACTGTATCCTAATTGCTCAAGTTAAAAATTGCACAGTCTTCACTCTCTCTCATTCATTGCTATAATTTGGATTTTAAATGTCCTCAGAGGCCCATGTGTTAAAAGTTTTGTTGCCAGCCTGTGGTGCTACTGGGAGGTGGTAGAACTGTTCAGAAGAAGGGCCTAATAGGAGCAAGTTAGGTCATGGAAAACATGTCCTTGAAGGGGATATAGGGACCCTGGCTCCTTCCTCCTCTCTTTGGATCCCATCTGCCATAAGATGAACAAGCCTCCTCTGTCACATGCTTCCACCATGAAGTTCTCTGCTCCTACAGGTATAAAGCAATAGGACCAAAAAAAACATGGACAGGAACCTCTGAAACTGTGAGTCAAAATAAACCCTTTCTTCTTTAAATTATTTATCTTAGGTATTTTTTCACAGTGATGGAAAGCTGAGTAACCTATTCTAGCATTCAAACCCTCAGCAAGTCCTACTGGTGTCTGTCTTCATAATGTATCCCCAAACCAATTACATATCACTACCTTCACTGATACCAGCTAGTCCAAACCTAAACTGGGACAACAACCCTCCACTGTAGCTCCTATTACACTTGCTTCCAAGGCAGTTTTCCATCCAGTGCCCAAAGCAATCTTCTGCCATCCCAAGCTATTTACCATGACATGCAGACCTCCATAATCTAGTAGTAGCCTATTCCTACAACATATGTCCTTCCACTCTGCTTTCTGACTTTCTGTAATCTAGCTACCTGGTCTTGTTTTTGTTCCCTAAATATCCCAAGTTAACATAGATCAAGGTTCCTTATATGTGATTTTGCCTCTGCCTACACCAAGGCTCCAGTTTTCATTAGAGCCTCCTTGCCATTCAGATAATATTACCACTAATATTATCTCTCCAGAAAGATCTTTTCTAACTACCCCATCTGAAGTACTTCCCAACCCTTAACATCCATTGCCCGCTATCTTATTCCACCACATCATTGTCCATCTAAACATTCACCATCACCTTACCAAATATTACATATTATTTCATATATTTGTTGATGACCCATCTTTCTGAATGGAATGGAAGCCCTATAAAGAAGAGACAACTAATGTCTTTAGACCCAGAACTTAGAGCAGTGCCTGAATAATGGGAAATCTTCAAAAAAAATAATTAATGAAGAAGGAAAATGTCAGTCTGTTTAAGAGAAAGTAAGGTAAAAAATGAGGAACTGTAAGGGTAACTGGAAAGAGGTTATAGAAACATCCTTCTGTTCAGTTAGAGAGTTTTCATCAGAAGCAGCACATCTCTAACCTAATTATGTTTGCGGAATCTAACTGATTTTTAAATACTGTTAAAAGGTACCGCAAACACTGCAGAGAATGTCAAGCCTCTGACAAGAAAATGACACTTGAAGTTCATCAGGAATATGTAATGAGCATCTCATGACTGAATAGGCTATGATTAATAGATTGCCTCTTGGAGCTAGTATGTTTAAGAAATACATATGGAATTTGATAATTTCCAGTTATTTCTGTAAATTCAAGTTAAGAGGTATTTCTTCCTCATTTATTATTACATGTTGTAACTATTACTTATGTATAACTTAAAATTTGCTCATAAATTTGTAAGAGAAAGTCATTCTATTTTCTCATCTTCTTTCATTTTTAAGTTTTTCATTTATACAGTTTTCAAACCACTCAGACCTCGCTAAACTAAAAGATTGGCAGCTTTTTTTCACAAATAGTCACAAGTAAGAAATAATAGTTTTAAAAATCTTGTGTCCTATAAAGTAAATTGTCTCCTAAAGTTCCTGTTCATTGAAACTTCCTTTCAAAGGCTCTGCTTCTACCATTCCAGCTGAGTTGGTAACAAGCCACACAGGACTGTTGCCCTCCCTATAGACAGACAGAAATGGACAATTGGTCCTAAATTGGCTACTCAGATGGTCTCTTTCCATGATTCTAGATGGTCTTTAAAACTCTCTATCAAAGAACTGCTATTTCCAGAAAAACTTAAAATGGAAGAGTAGGGATCAACAGCAAAATTCAGCCTCTCCAAGCCCCAGAGTCCAGACATATGGAAAATAACAACTTGGTGAAAAGAAAAAAAATAGATCTCTGACTATTGGAAAGGAACTGAAAGGAAAGCTAGAGGCTATGGAGAATTTAGAGAAATGGACTGCAATGCAGAAGTAAAAAAAAAAAAAACCCAGGGCCAGGGATTTAGCTCAGTGGTTCTGCCGGTTGCCAGGCGAGCGCAAGGTCCTGAGTTCGATCCCTGGTGCCAAAACAAAACCCAAAGCAGTCTGGAAACTTTCCCAGTCTGGATCCTTTATCCCAGGGATGAAACTTATCTCCCCAGACACAAGATAAGGCCCCAGGGCTGGAAGCTCCAGGGAAAAACAGCAGCACTAGCCCCAAGAGAAGTCTGCAGCTATTGTAAACTGCAAAAACAGGATAAGGTTTTACTCCAAAGTGACTCCTTTCATATGACAGGCAACAGGTCGAGAAACAATTCAGTGTAGCTCCTAGTTATATTGCCAAAGAGTGTTTAATCAGGTGTCATTTGGGGAAGGAATTGACTATTTCAGTTGGAGACTCAGAACAACTGGAAAACAACTGTAACCCTCTCACAGTGATTTGGGTGCGATAACCCCAGGAGACAGTCACGGAGAAGTTATGGGCTAGGCCTAGACACCTTGAGAAGGTCAAGCTCAGGCTGGAAAGAAAACCCTATGTTGTGAGAAGCCAGGCCCAGCTTGTATGGCTCGCAGAAGTGGCTGGATTTAGAAGTGCTGGCACGAAGTATGACAGACTCCTTAATTCTCTGCCCTGCTACCTTATCCAGCACAGATCAGAGGTCTGATTGTTTTCCCCGTCTACCAAGACAGCAGGAACACACCCCAGCCTAAGAGGAACAGACAAGGGGCTTCTTCAACAAAGGGCCACCTCAAAAACCCACAGGCCAGAAAGCTAAGCAGAGAAGACTGTGACTGCTAGAGTACAGAAGTGAGGCTCACAGAAGAAATCAAGGAGAAAATCAGTTCCTAGATTCAGACGGCAATGCCAGTACAACATACCAGAACTTATGTGACACAGTGAAAGCAGTGCTAAGATGGAAGTTTATTCCTATGAATGCCCACATCACAAAAACAGAGGTCAGATAATCTAGCAATGCACTTCAAAGTCCTAGAAAACAAGAATAATCCAAATCTAAGGGTAGCACAAGGAAGAAAACTAAAAAGATCAAAACAGAAATTAATACATTTGAGCCTAATAAATTACAAAACAATCAATGAATTAAAGTTGGTTCTTTGAAAGAATAAACAAAATACACAAACCCCTAGCCAATATTACCAAAGAAAGGAAAGAAGAGACCCAAATCAATACAATTAGAAATGAAAGTGGTGTAATCAAGACAGACATCACTGAAATCCAGAAGATTATTACCAACTACTTTGAGGAACTGATCTCTAATAATTGGAAAATTCAGAAGAAATTGAGAGATTCCAAGATTTATATGAATTACCAAAAAACCCCAAAAGATACAAAACCCCCAAATAATCCAATAACAGGAATGAAATAGAAGAAGTAATAGTAATAATAATAATAAACAACTACCGAATAAGAAGAGACCAAGTTCCAATGGATTCATTGTCAAATTCTATAGGAACTTTAAGGAAGATATAATGCCAATACCCCTCAAACTATTAATGAAATTAAAAAGGAAGGAATACTCCCAAAGTAATTCCTGAAAGCTAGCATAATCTTGATTTCAAAACCAGAAAAGGAATGAACCGAAAAAGAGAATTACAGGCCAATCTCTTTAATGAACACAAATCCAAAAATCTTCAACAAGATACTGGCAAACAGAATGCAACAAATCATAAAAAAGATCATATATCATGACCAAGTAAGACTCATCCCAAGGAAGCAGTGATGGTTCATCATACACAAATCAATAAATGTAATACATCACATAAATTCAAACAAGGACAAAAACACATGATCATCTTAATAGATGCAGAAAAAGCCTCTGACAGAATCCAGCATCCATTCATGATAAAAACCCTGAAGGAAATAGGTATAAAATCACCTTATCCCAATCTGATAAAGGTGTGTATGATATACCAATGGCCAATATATTAAGTAAAGAAAAGCAGAAAGCTCTCCCTCTAAAATCAGGACTAAGGCAAGGATGTCTACTATAACCACTTCTGTTTAAGGTAGTTCACAAATCATTAGCCAGAGAAATCATGTAAGAAAAAGAAATAAAAGGAATATAGGTAGAAAAGAAAGAAGTCACATTACCATTATTTGCACATGACAGGATCCTTTACATAGAAAACACAAAAAGTTCCACCAAAAATCTCAGAATTAATAACCAAATTTAGCAACATAGAAGGATACAACATCAACACATAAAAATCAGTAATATTCTTGCACACCAAGGAGGAACTCACTGAGAAGGAAATTAAGAAAGCAATACCATTTACAATAGCATCACAAAATTAAATACTTAGAAATTAACCTAACCAAGGTAGTGGAAGACTTCTACAGTGAAAATTCCAGTACTCTGAAAAGGATATTGAAGAGGACAACAGAAAATGAAAAGATATCCCCTGTTCCTGGATAGAAAGAATCAATACTGTCAAAAGG
This sequence comes from Heterocephalus glaber, assembly GCF_053883595.1. NCBI lineage: Eukaryota > Metazoa > Chordata > Mammalia > Rodentia > Bathyergidae > Heterocephalus > Heterocephalus glaber. The sequence goes on along the minus strand of NW_028258406.1, from coordinate 16,975,993 downwards.
GCCATAGTTTTTCAAAACTGATATACAGATTCAAAACAATCTGGATCAAAATAGCAACACCATTCCTCACATAACTAGAGAAAAAAATATTAAAATTCTCAGAATTTTGGGCCGGGGATTTAGTTCAGTGGTTGCACCGCCTGCCTCAAAAGCACAAGGTCCAGAGTTCGATCCCCAGTATCACAAAAAAAAAAAAAAAAAAAAAAAAAAAATTCTCACAATAGCAACAAGAATAGAGTAGCAAGCATCACAATCCCAGATCTGAAATGATATTATAAAGCTACAGTGATAAAAACAGTGTGTTATTGGCAAAAAAAAAAATGACATGTGGATCAATAGTATAAAATAAAGGATGCAGAACCTGCTTCAGGCACATTCAAACTTCTGATCTTTGCAAAAGGGGTATAAAACATGCCCCAGAGGAAAGATAGCCTCTTCAGTAAATAGGGCTGGGAAAACTGGCTATACGTGTGCAGAAGATTAAATCTAGGGCCACATCTTTCCCCATGTACCAAACTAAAATCAAAATAGATCAAAGATCTAAATATGAAAACATAACCAATCTGCTGGAAAATAAAATAGGTAAAACTATTGAAGACATAGGCGTAGGTAAAGACTTTTGGAACAGAACCCCAGTGGTACGAGAAATAATAGCAAGGCTTTGCCATGGTCCGACCCGGGAGGAGGGCGGTGCAGTCTCGGCGGCCGGCGCTGCGGAGACTTTCACCCAGGACAGTTCTCCCTCCCCGGGCCTCCCCCTCCTGCCCTCTCCTGTCCTCGCCTCCTAGGCCTCTCTTATCGGATACCGTGGGGCGAGGTGAGAGCAGGCCAGGGGAGGGTGATCACGCCGAGGAGCAACAGTCTCTAGCAAGATGATAGAAGTCCTGACAACTGACTCCCAGAAACTGCTACACCAGCTGAATACCCTGTTGTAACAGGAGGCCAGATGTCAGCCAAAGGTCTGCGGCTTGAGACTAATTGAATCTGCACATGATAATGGCTTTAGAATGACTGCAAGGCTGAGGGACTTTGAAGTGAAAGATCTTCTTAGTCTAACTCAGTTCTTTGGCTTTGATACGGAGACATTTTCTCTAGCCGAATTTACTGGACAGATTCCTGTCTAAAATGAAGGTACAGCCCAAGCACCTTGGGTGTGTCAGACTTAGCTACTTTTACTTGGCTGTAAAATCTATAGAAGAGGAAAGAAATGTCCCATTGGCAAGTAACTTGATCTGAATAAGTCAGTATTGGTTCACGGTTTCAGATTTGATGCGAATGGAAAAGATTGTTTTGGAGAAGGTGTGTTGGAAAGTCAAAGCTACCACTGCCTTTCAATTTCTACAACTCTATTATTCTCTCATTCAGGAGAGCTTGCCATTTGAAAGGAAAACGAGCCTAAATTTTGAAAGACTAGAAGCTCAGCTTAAGGCATGTCACTGCAGGATCCTATTTTCTA